>NC_046613.1:25632627-25724659 GCF_900324465.2 Anabas testudineus | reverse complement strand
TAAAACATCAGAATCACATCAGTGACAATGTGCACTCACACACTGACACACATTATTTATAGTTCTGACTACAATGATTGTTAGTGTGTAATTCTAATAACACTGAGTAAATGCAAACTGTTTCTAACTAATAATTGTTCTGATTGGTTAACCTGCTGAAAAATTGGTTCGTTTAGTCTGTTTGAAAACTAACAATATAAAATTTATAGTCACAGAAATACAGCTAAGTCAGTATGCAATTAACAAATAGTTTAAAACTAAAAAACATGAAGTAATTCCTAAATCTGATTCTTTTCAGTCCGACAGCTCTGACCTGATTTCTACAAATACCTTTACACTGTGGTGTAAGTTGATTTTGTACAAAGAGAGAGAAGGGTTTAATAAAACTGGTATTGGTGAAGCAAAGAGCTACGATGGAAACCACCAGATGTCACTAAAGAGAACCGGTTCCCTGAACGCACCGCGAACAGACAAACCAGCGGGACATTTAATTAAAGACGATTCAAATAACAGCCGTACTCAACTCATTCCGGTTGAACTAAAACTCAAACCAGTGAATATCTGACAGGTCTCATATTCGGCCGGGAAATCCTATTATGAACCTGACACCCCCTGAGCCCCCAGAAGGCAGTGGGGGTGAATTCCTGTGCTGTGGAGCTCAATAAAAACCAGATGTGTGAGACCCCACTCAGCAGAGGGATGTAAGCAAGAAGCTTTCTTACAACATTTAAAACCAATCTCCTTCACATTGTTCAGCAGCTCTGCTGGAGTCTGAATCCCAGTGTAAATGTGCCCGTTCACAGAGTTCACGTATCGTATTTCAGACACACGTGTTACAGGTCAGGTTGAAATATCAAGCCTCTCCACTGGGATTTCTTCCTGAACAGTGCTGCAAACAGAAACGTGTGCGTTTCTGAGAAAAGTGGAATTATTCACCTTTAAAACATATTTACATTAATGCCTGAAGTGTAGTAGCTGGATAGTGTGGATAGGGAAGACCACCGCCCTCCATGCGAAGACATTTGTGCCCTACCTCCAGTAGGGGTCCTTAGACAACACCTCCTTACCCTGCCTTGTACCTTGTACCTCACTTGTAAGTTGCTTTGGATAAAAGCATCTGATGAATAGCAGCAGCAGCTCAGAAACTTCCCTGTGTCATCTGTAACTGGTAAATTAAATAAATGAATTGAGTGTGTGGGACATCGTAACCTGGTGAATCCCAGAATATTTGCTCACGTCACACCTTAAACCGTACCAACAGCACTCTGCCTTATTTCACCCACATGTTCTCTTTATAATAATATAATTTTTTATAATGAGAACAGCCTGTGTTACCTCTGTGTAGGTGATTAAATTACCTGGAAAACTTGGTTTCCATATTTAGAGCTGTTCAGGTGCAACAGTTAAATGTTAATCTCAAGGGAACCTGAGCATCTTCTGAACAAAGAAGCTCAGATCTGGTTACTGATCCTGTCATTAATAAAACAGCAGAAACCTGAGTGCTGCTCTCCTCTAAATCCGCTGTGTGACAGCTGCTGAACGCCCGCCCGCCTCAGGCTCAGCAGAAGACAAAAGACCCGCAGCTCTACAGACCAACACAGAGATAAGATTCCTGACAGTTTACAGTCTCTAATTCATATATCATTTATCATCACGGCTCCTGTTCTCAGTAACTTTCACTCTAACTGGGCCTCATTATAATTCACAGCGTTCTTAAGATATTTCTTCTTAAAACAGACTGTGTATTATAACTGTCCGTTCTGTCCATTCTGCAGTAACAACATCACGTTGGGACCGTTTTTATTAACGTATTATTGATTAATTATGAATGAAGTGCTGGACTGACACTGGTCCCCAACTGTTGCCTTCTTTACTGCAATGATCAATGGGAAGAAAACTAGCAACAGGGATGTTTCCGTCACACGTGTTTTCATGATACAAATGCTCATGTGATTAATGTAAAGAGGAACTAGTTGTTCATGAACATGTGATTAAACACAAATTCTCTCAAAGTTATTTTATACCCACAAACTTCCACCTTAGTACAAAGAAAAATTGATAACCTTCACATTTTCTATCAGAATCCAACTTGTGAGCAGAGCTGCCGGAACCTTCTCCTGATACCATTCTGATTATGGACTATTTATTGATAAATACTATGCACAGTGGGTACAATGAATGGATTTGAACGGACAGTGATAGGATGGCATCTGTTCTGTGTCATTTACTTGGTGTGAACTGACTGTTTAAACTCATTCACTCAAACGTACTTTTCAACAAGTTCAGGAACTGATGTTTTTCCAGAAAAAAAGAGTTCTGGAAATGCATTTTTACAGCTACTGAACTAGCTCTCAGCCAGGTGACCTGGTTCCAGACCTGGTTATCAAACATAACCCAGTCCAGAACCAGATGAGGCTGATATCGGCTCGCTTGAATCAACTCTGAACCAGCACAAGCTTAGATCTAGCACCCAGCTGGCTAAAAAGGAGCCTTACTCAGTAAGCACTGAGTCACCACTGAATGGGACCACTTTGGCTTAGTTTCGTTTTTTGTTTACTTTGCTTTGGAAATGGGTTGTGAGATATAAATTTCAGCACACCTCAGGAACTATTAATAAACTAGAAACAGCAACCAGTCCAAAAGACGAAAACTCATGGAAAAGCAAACCAGAACCGACCCAACGATACTCTATAACAGGGGTGGCCAACGCTGGTCCTCAAGAGCCTCAGCCCTGTTTGTTTTCCAACTATTTCTGCCCTACCCTCTGCTGATTACATGGATCAGGTGTGTTCAGCCAATCAGAAGCAGGAAATGCAGAGATAGTTGGAAAACAAGCAGGACTGTGACTCTTAAGGACCAGGGTTGGCCACTCTTGCTCTATTAGATCAGGTTATGGGCAGCTCCAGGTTACAGCAGTTACCTTAGCTGGATGTCTGACAGTAATATTTAATATATTTAAATTCAATGTGTTAACCTACAAATGATCCATCACCACACCATGTCTGCCAGCCTCAATTAATTCTTCACCACCTACTCTGGGGCGGCAGTAGCTCAGGGGGTAGAGCAGTCGCCTACGAACCCCAGGGTGAGTGATTCGATTCCCAGTTCCTCCTGAGGTGTCCTTGGACAAGACACCGAAACCCGGTAGTAGTGCCGACTCAGTCTGGCAGCTGTCCAACTGAATTTCCCCAAGGGGCTCAATAAAGTATACATTACTATTATTATTACTCACATTGTATCAATCAAATGTTATTCGACTGACCTCGGACCTTCTGTTTCATCCAAATTTGTTTTTAGAGGTGAATCTCAGCAAACAGGGAAAAAAAAAAAACCTTGAACTGTCCCTTTAACAGGAGCTTCAGTGTAGTTTCAGATTACTCGCCTGAGGCCAAAGGAGGAAACAGGAGAGCTGTGGTCATGCCGCCTCCTCCTCTCCCTCCTCCTTGCCTCCATTAATTCCTGCTCTCAGTGCAGCCTCTGTAGCCTTCATGTGGTTTTAGATTCAGTTTTTTGTCCTGAAACCAGCAGCAGCGTTGGTCACTGCTCCTCTGCAGGACACAGACTGAGTGCGGAGGCTGCTGGAAGATCACCAGCACTGCTGAACTTTCTTCAAACCCTCACACCGCTCAAACTAGACCAGAACCTGTGCAAGCTGAGACCTGCAGTTTCCATAAGTAGTAATTCTTGACGTGGCTGCAGTATGACAATGAGTTTTCCTCAGGACAGATGAATTAATGCGGTAAACCATGCTGCTGGAGGTAGGATAAGCCATCAGTCAGCTGGGCGTATATTGCTGTACAGTTAGATTTCACGGCTACTTGACACACAGAAAAATTATTTGATTGACTCCACTCTCAGAGGATAACTTGTGAATGCAAGTTTAAAGTAAATTCTCATTTCTACATCAAAGGAAGTAGTGTTAGCAAAATGAGCACTAGCTACAGAGTCACCATACCGTTCTAGGAGAAATCAGCCGTTAAACTTTACGCCTTAGTGAAGATACTCACACATACTTGATGTCTTTTTGTCTTAATTTACTGAGTCTAATTCTGATTTTGACAGATTTTACAGTTTTCATGGTTCTGCCCTGAACTAGATGCAGGCGTTTATTTCATGAGCACTTAATAGCTGTTTCTATAACAGCTGGGATGCTGTGTAAAATTTAAATAATTTCCAAATCATTTAAAGCCTGTTGCCAGCAACAGAAAAGTTGGGAGCGGCTTCACTGCTGTGTTTGTTCTTTTAACAACGCTCCATAAGACCTGAGACCAACGTATGATCTGAGCTGCTCAGCAGTTTGGGGTCTTCTGTCGTATTTTTCCACTTCAAACTGTCAGACAGGTGATAATTCGACTGTATGTTTATTAATGAGGTCGTACTGCAGTATGTTATCGTGTTTCTAATGTTTGGTGCCTCGTCTATGTAAATAGGGTTGAATTGTGTTTTTGTATTATTTTCAATCAAATGTAGGGTTGAAATAATTTTCTGTGCCGCTTCTCTCTGCAGCAGGCTTCAAGTCAATAAGTTGATTTCTCCTAAAAACTCGTGTGTATTCAGAAGGAAGAAAACGTCAAATCAACAGTTTGGTCCTTTAAGAGTGTTGTTGTTGACTAATCTGATTTTCCTCAGACTCGTAGTGGAATGTGACTGAATTACTGCAGCACAGACAAACAACTAATTACAGAGCAAACCTCTCAACAGCTCCCAGATGGCAGAAACACTCAGAGCAGAAAACAAACCAACAGAGAGACAGAGGAGGAGGATGAGGACGGAGAAGCAGAGGTGCCTACCTTAGTACCAACTGTTATATCGTGGTGGACACTGCTGTAAAGAAAAGACAGTGTGTTAGAAGCAGCAGGGAGAAAAATCCAAACAGCAGCAAAAAAGCGGAACAATGAGGTTAAAGAGAACTGGACAGATGTGAGAGTTTCGGAGAATCACCGTTTGTTCAGGAAATTTCTTCTAATATGTTCAAAGTGTTCAAGTCTTTTCATACTTACGTTGGCACTCTGTTCTACATTTTATGGATCATCTTCGACCTCTCAGTTTTTACCATCATTGTAAAATATCAAACACTTTATCTCCGACTGACGAAGGTGACTCGAATCTTAACTGTAACTCCACAGTGTAATTAACAGATCGTGTTAGCTAATGTTAGCCTAACTTAACATCACAAGCATCACACAAAGAAAATGACTCAGGAACTGGGCAAATTATGTTTCAATGTTAAGCTAACAGCTAGCTAGCTTCCTACCTACCAACTTCTCTGAACACTTCAACCTCCTCATTAATCTTAAACCCCGTTCTAAATTGTCCCACCAGCTAAAGTATTCACTCAGTGGTGCTTCATTGTACAAGGACACATCAAGGAGAGTCTATGGCAGGCAGGTGTTGTGACCTGGGAGTCACACGTTACAACAGTTAAAAAGCAGATAGTTCTGTTGTTTGCCCTATGAACTGCTGAATGTTTAAAAAATGAATAAAAATAAAAACATTCAAATGAAAAAGAAAAAAGAAAATGTTCACATTTCAGAGGCTGGAACCAGAAATTAAATAAAAAATAAATCACATAAAAAAGCTGCAACTGATGATTATGTTTTTAATTCATTATAGTGCAGTGCAGTAATTCTAGATACAAACCTAATAAAAAAGATTCATAGTGAAACAGTAAAAGGGCTGAAATGATACAGGAAGATAAAAAGGCACTTTTTTCCTTTCCTTAGTAAAACTGAGAAATGTGTGTGACCGGTTGAGTGTTGAGGGCCGTCACGTCTTCCTCTGTAAACTCAGCGTTCCTCTTTGCAGCAGTGATGCTCTCACACTTTGGAGGTTCGGTTGAATCATCAAACAAAGCCCGGTTATTCTTTGCTCCTCAACGTTTCACTTCATCAGCACTTGTTTCTGCTGAGGCCGTTTTCAGCTCAACCTACGAACAGACGCCCCCAGCAAGTGTTTGTTTGTGAGTGAATCCGTCGTCAGGTCGTAAAAAACGTTAAAAACAACGTTTGTTCAGTTTTTAATGGTGACATTCGTCTTTATATTGAGCCTGAAAATCTGCTCGTCTCTGTCGGACTGCAGAGTTTTAATCAATCAGAAAAGAAATGATCCAGTTTTAAAAGTTTTGATATTTTTTTGACATCAATGTGAAACATCAGCTAAATAACCTGATTATTCATCATGTACTTGTTCTTTTAAATGTTTGATATTAACTTAAGAAGCTCTGGGTTGAATTAGAGTCAGAAGAAGCTGACAGCAAGTCGGCCACTAACACATTAAAATGTTAAATAATGTTCGATTTCAGTTTCAAGTCAGTGTCACGGTAACATCCAACCTGATCCTCTGTGTGGGTAATAAGTCCTGACTTCAGGTGAGTGTTCCACGTCTTCTGATCTCATCAAACATTCACTGACCAACATACAACAACACAGAACGACAAGCTGGTCGACATCCTGCGCCAAGGAGACGTGTTCGTGAGTGTGATGTTCTGTCAGGCTGTGTGTGGCTAATGTGACTGCATGATGCAGAGTTATGATGTGACGATGGCGTGATGTCAGTGTGTGGTTAGAGGGCGACGTGTCACAGTATGTCGTGACGTTACTGTGATGTGTCAGGACGCCGCAACCTGATGTGATCGTGGACAACGTGACCGTGTAACCTGATACAGAACCACAGGTGGCTGCTGAGGCCGCCCTGACCCAGCTGAATCCAGTCTGCCTTCTCACGGGTCCGCTAGGTCCTTGGGGAGGGAGCTGGGGGTTTGCGGTGGTGCAAGCAGATGGTGACCTTTAACCTTTCAGGCAGCCTGAGATTTGAGGAAGGGAAAGAAAAACAGAGTAACATTACATGTGAGATGTTTAAGCCGTCGGACTGTCAGTCACACGCTCGCTGAAAGACGCCTCTGTTTTCTTTTTGGGTAAAAAAGGTGGATTTAAGGGGAAGAAGCCGAGTTTCCATCCTCTGCTGCTTTTAGCTCTAGAATGAATAGTGGTTTGGTTCTAGTATCTGACAGCACCTTAATATACGTTTCTATAAGTATCTGTAAATGAGGAGAATCTTCAAAACAAAGACAGAATCCGAGTTGAAACAGAAATGATGAAACGTGTTGGGATGTGTCTGCTCTCTAGTTTCCGTGCTGTGAGATGTAAAAAAGCAAAAGTGGAAATTAACAAAAAGTTATAGAGTGATCTACCTCTGCGTGAACGTATCGTGTTGCTTCTTTGGGATTCTCTTTATTACTGAAAACAGGAAAACGGGACTGTGACTCATGATGCATGAGTTGTCAGAACCAGAATCACTGAGGATCCGGAAGAGTTCAGTGTCATCTTTCAGAATCTTCTAAAAATGGGAAATTTCTGACTGAGGTTCTGTGAAGCTGAAAGAGGGCGTTCGAGGACACATACGCTGAGAGAGAGAGAGAGAGAGAGAGGGAGAGAGAGAGAGAGAGAGTTAAACTGAGCTCAAAGAGTCAGAATAAAGGAGGTGAAGTAACATCCAGAAACACTTTGAAGTCTGATGCCTAAAGGTGCATTTCACATAAAAATAGTAAGAGTCTTCATTAGATAAGATGGTGGACCAATCAGGTGAACACAGTTACTGCAGGTGGTAGACAGGAAGTAACCGGCGTACTTCAGTAGGAGGAAGCTGTGTGGTGCTGTTAATGCGGAGACAGATGCGGTCGATGCTCAGTTGCCCTTGAACCAGGGTCACTTTTTTAATGGCCTCAACCTGTCAGGATTCACGTCCGACGGCAAGTTCTGCA
Source organism: Anabas testudineus (assembly GCF_900324465.2). Classification (NCBI taxonomy): domain Eukaryota; kingdom Metazoa; phylum Chordata; class Actinopteri; order Anabantiformes; family Anabantidae; genus Anabas; species Anabas testudineus. Next base: position 25,716,900 of record NC_046613.1, on the reverse strand, counting down.
GTGCATACGTACACGGGTTGATTTAGAAAACCTCTTTATGGTTTTTGTTAAACTGAAGTTTTCTTCATTTGCTTCTATTCTGGCAAGTCGCAGGTCAGTTAGCGATCAGCGCCTCTGTACAGCCTCGGACCAACACGTTACACATTTTCCTCTCCACTGTAATTAGTAATAATTCTGTATACAGTTATATTTCTAAGGTCTTAAACACTGTAAAGTGCCTTTAGATGACTTCTGTTGAATTGCTTTAAATGTGAGAAGTGTTTTAAATTCAATTCAGGATTTTACAGGGAGCCAATGGAGAGAAGCTAACGTGGGAGAAATATGATCTCTCTTACTACGTCCAGTCAGAACTCTGGCTGCAGCATTTTGGATTAACTGGAGGCTTTTTAAGGAGTTATTGGGACAAACTATTAATATTGAATTACAAATCTCTGGATCTGATCAATTTTTTCTCTAATAGTTATGATTTTATTTGTAAAGAAATTCATAAAATCACTGCTGATGAGAGTTGAGGGAATACTAGGCTCAACAGAGCTATGACTCTTTGTCAGCCTGGCTACAGTGCTGAAAAGAAACCTGGGGTTGTTCTTATTTTCTTTTATTAATGATGAAAAATATGTGGGTTTTGCTTTACGAAGGACTTTTTTTTATACTGTATATTATTAAACTGTGTTTCCAGGTAAGATTCATCTAAATTGGTGGAACGCCACCTCCTTTCCAACTCACGTGATCTCTGCTTTAAGATACGGATTTGTGAATTGTACCATGGAGCTAACTTCCTCTGATTCACTAGCTTCTTTTTCAGAGGAGCAGTAGTATTGAGTATTATCAACAAGATAATCGACTGGTTCTGGAGTGAAGTGTCTCAGTTTTCTGATTATTTCCATCTTTAACCTGGTTAGTTTGGTGTCCAACAGAGTCTGTAAATGATGGACTTCACCTACTCAATTACAGCTGACAACTTTACACAAAGGTTGTTTGAACATCTGCGGTTCGGGTCCGACTGGGCTCCTGTTACAGAACTTGTCACCCCCCCCCCCCCCCCCCCCCCCCCCCGCGTTTCCTGTCTGCTTTCAAAATAAAGGTTAGAATACCAAAAAACTAAAGGTAAAACAACAGATTGTATTTAGGCATGAATCTTTCTCTCGTCACTTACGTTTCCCTGCAGGCGCCGTCATATTCATTCAGCAGCTTCTAACAGAAGTTATTAAGTTATTACCCAGCTTCATGGTAGCAGTTATCACTTTTGGACTGAAACCAGGTTAGTCCCAAGAGAGCTGCACTAAAGTGAACTCCCTTTGTGGTCCAGGACGCAGGTCATGTCCTGATGCTCAGTGTTTCTCTGCTGCTAAAACCCAACCGTGTGTTTACTGTGTGTCGTTAAACAGGATTAGCCTGCAGCTCAGGTGTTCCTCTAACAGGATTAGAGTCCTCCTGAGTGATCTCAGCCGTGTTAATCCAAATTATCGACCACTGAAAACAAAAAGGTGTGTTTGACGCAGCTGAGACACGGAGCTGTGGGTGGAAGAAGTACTCACATCTGTTACTGAAGTAAAAGTATCTACTAAACTATCGACTGAATGTTAAGTAGTAAAATTAAAAGTACTCATCAGATAGTGACTCATGTTACTGGATTCTAATTTCTGATGCTTTTCAATCGATCAAACTTTATTTCTACACAGGTGTTCATAAAGAACACTGAGCCTGAGCGCCCCCCCCAATGCAGGTGAGGTTGGGGGGCTGCAGGTCACAGGTTCAGGTCTCTGTGGTCCAGCTGTGGAGACAATAGATCCACGTGCCGTGAAGCCCCCTGCAGTGTTAATCCCACGTGTTCAACCTGCTGGGCGATTCAGACGCTGACTATTTGGTTTTCTTTTCTATAACCAGAACTCTGGGACCCTGCTGGTTCTGCCCCATTCCGTCGTCCGTCCGTCTCAGAGCAGGTCGTGCTCAACAACGTGAACAACGATAGTTCAGATAAAAAACACTGGTGTTAAAATAGATTTCGAATGGACGACGTATGCTGGGAATCAAACCACCGTCCGTGTGATCAGGGAACAGCCTGCTCTACTTCCTGCTTTTGTGTCTTCGTGGTCACTTCATCTTTTTGTCTCTTCGTTCGGAGGCTCATGTTTAAAAGATATCACATGGTAGCATTTTAGATTCTGTCTCACAGTTTAAAAATACTGGATTCAACTGTAATTTACAGCTGAATATTAAAATAGTTTTTCACACAGTTTACTCCTTTCTCCTGGAAAGGCTTATGACCAACAGTTTTCAGGGTGGAATTATAAGATATCAGACTTTATAAAAATTTGAATGAGCTTCATTCTACCTCCGTGATGGAAATGTTCAGCTGTGTTTGAAGGATGTGAAAACGTCCTGACAGTGTTGGCTGCGACTGTGCGGCTCCTCCTGCAGCAGCAGACCTGTCAGCGGCAGCACATTTGATTTTTCCTCAGTCTGTGCTTGACACTGATGTGGATTTTAATGGGGAGCATTTGAATTCTTCCTGGTGACAGCCCAGCGGGGCGGGTGGGGTGGAGGAGGAGAGGTGGGGGGCTAGAGAGCTGGATCTTTTTGAAGCCGAGTTCCTCTTCCTCTGAGCCTTTGTGCTCCTCCACCTGCCCTGAAGGTTAATTACAGTCCTCTGAGCTGATCTGAGACCCGTCAGGATCAGACCCGGTCCTCTTCGTGTTCACTGTAGGTGTCGAGACAAAAGCGGAAAAAGGAGACGAACAATTAATGAGCAACATGTAAATGAGACTTGAGGTTATGTAAGGCTATGCTAGCAGTTTCCCTTTACTGCCAGTCTTTGTGCTAAGCTAAACCCAAAATGTGCTGCATGTGCTGCCGACGAACACTGCGCATGTGTAAACTTCACTGTCATCACGAAAACTACGGTCCCTCCATTGTACATAAGTGGGGACTGTGTTAAGAGGGTGTCAGACTTCTGCTTCCTGGGGCTCCACATAAAGGAGGATCTAACCTGGGGAGTACACACCTCTGACCTGATAAGAAAGGCCCAGCAGAGACTAAGGGTACTTAGGAAGAACAACATCTCCCAGAGACTGTTGGTGTCCTCTTATCGATGCTCTATTGAGAGGATCCTCACGTACTGTGTTTGTGTGGTTCAGCAGATGCACAGGGGCTCAGAGGAAAGCTCTCCAGAGGGTCATCTAACTGCACAGAGGATCACTGGTTCCCCTCTCCTCCCTCTAGAAGAACATCACAGCCCAGAATAAAAAAGCCCAGAACATTTTCAGGGACACTACACCACTAGTGTTCACCTGGACACTCTCTCTTTGAACTGCTACCATCAGGGAGAAGGTTCAGGTCAATCAAAACTAGGACCGACAGACTTACGAAAAGTTTTTATCCTGTAGCAAGAACCACTTTAAACACTGTATTGAACTATAGAACTATAGAACGGAACTGTGAGAGTGAGAGCGGGTTCGGAGCACGAACGCGAGGTGCTTTTGTTTACTTGATGGTTGTTTTTTATACTGTTTCAAATTATTTATTCTGTTTTTATAAAAATCTCATCTCATCTCATCTCATCTCATCTCACTTTCTGAACCAAACTCAGTTCATTTATCTCTTCGTTTAAGAAGCAGGATTTCGTTACACTCCAGACCCACAAACTTTACTGAGTTACATTTGTTCACAACACGATTGGTTCCTGTGTTTTGAACACTGGAAATATTCTGGATCTACTTAATGTCCAATGTGGGGTTGGACCCGGGCTGTGGGTTTGTCTGAACGGGGAATGACTTACCAGGACACTTTTCCAGGTATAACCCAACTTTGGGACAGATTTCACTACCCTACCACTCTTAGATGTGTTCAGGTGATTATCTCCCAGACTGAGACCGGGTTCTAGTCTTGACCGTGAACGCTCATCCTCCACAAAAAATAACAACTCTGTGAAGGTGGAGTTTCATCGAACCCCAAAAGAATCAAGACTGAACCCTGGTTCTGACCGGTTCTGTGGGTTTTCCTGCAGGTTTTTCTTCTCTCAGGTCAGTGTTTGTGTTTCTCTGCAGGTCTCTGATGTTTGCTCGTATTCATTATGAATGATCTGGATCTGCTGCTCACAGACGACTCATGAATCATTGAAAGCAGCAACCAAACGTTCACTCCTCACACATTTCAGCCCGGTCTGGACCAGGTTTAGACCAGGAGTGAGCTTTTCAGATCGGCCAGGCTGATCTATAATCGGAGTTTGTCTGCTGTGACATGAGAGCAGGTTAATGATTCTGGAACGTAAACCCACACTTCATGTAGATTTGTATATTTTATTCTGTCTCAGCCAGTTTCTCTCGTCTGAAACCAAATGTGATCAGTCTCGGTTCATCAGACACATGCGTCTGCTTCTTCATGTTCAGGCGTTTTGCATGTTAACAAATAAATGCAAGAAGAAAATGTTGAAGTTGAGCGTAATTCGACTCATTTGCTGACACTTTATTTCACTTTCTCCAACAACATCTGTACAGTAAGTAGCAGCTACAACAGCTGTTCTTCGATAAATATTTTCACGGTGCTGCTGTTTCTGTTGAAGCTCCTGGTTCAGTTTCAGCTTCAGGTGGTGAAAAGGTGAAAAGGTCGACACAGACTCGAAGCTCGGGACGAGTTGAGTTTTGTGGATTAATGACGGGTCATCAGTCGGGAACAGAGCCACAGTTGGAAAAACGTAGTTGGACTACTCCATTACCTCGTCCCGCTTCATCCGTCTCCTCGAAAACACAACCCGTTCTTTTCTCTCTGTGCTTCATTAGTGTTTCCCTCAGGAGGCGTCTGTTGTTAATTAATCACCGAACCGGTTTCCTGCTTTTTTATCGACCTTTTGATCTGTGATGGATGTTTCATTTCCGTCTGTGGCTCTGATGCTCAGGTTTATTTAAAAGCTGAGGCTGCAGTGAGCTCAGGTCTGAGCCGAGCGGCAGAAAACCCGCGTTTGGTCTGAATTTAAATCTGACCTACTTTTCCTTGTCATCCAGAAGCGTGAATCTGTTTTTCTTCTCCTTCGTCGTCGTCAGAGGAGGAGGAGGAGGGGAGACAGGAAACTCTGTAAGCAGGCTTTTCCCCAGACGGAAGGGAAGCACCAGCAGATTTACACCAGGATGAAGCTTTTAGCCTAAAAAGACTTTCTTTTTTCTCCTCAAAGCAGCTCTGGCTGCGTCTGTCAGGCCTCCTTCATTCAGGAACCTGACACGAGCTAAATCTTCCTTTTCTCTGCTATTTTTTCTTCCACCTGAGCTGCAGCTCCTGTCGGCCGCGCCGCCGCAGCTCCAGAGTTAATGGGATTATGCAGATGGCAGCGCTCTTAAAGCTCCCATTTGAAGTGTTTAATGGAGATTATGGAAATGGTCGAGCGACTCAGGCCTTCGCCAGCTCAGTGAAAAGACGACACAATGAGGAGAAAGGAGCAGAGGAGCAGCTGCTGGGACGGGTTGGCCCGGGGAAGTCAGGGCGAAGGGTTGCCCTGGTGATAGACAGCTCGATGCCCGGCCGGGACGCTGACCTGAGACCGGGGGGGGGGGGGGGGGACATGAAACTCCTCTTAGACTCTGTGATGATGAACCTGAACACGCAGCTTAGCTGATCACACGTTCAACGCTCTCACGCACTGATACTAATCAGGGACCTTTGCTGCATGTCACACCCCCTCCTCTCGTCGGTTTCCCAGTTGCTCTGAGTTGTTTTGTCAAATAAAGACAAAAAATGCAGAAAAAGTGAAAATGTAAATATGGAGACAGTTATCGTCCTGTGATCAGACACGGTCAGATTCTCTGTGCACAAACAGTTCGACTGAAAATCACGATTAGAAAATAAAGAAAAGGGAATTGGTTCACCTGAACCAAGCTCCTGCAGCAAACACGGCAGTAGTGATGCATTGTGGCATCACTACTGTTCCAGGTGTCGGGTTTATGTATCGGCACCACTGTAGGTGTTTGGACTCCATGGTGGTACCACGAGTGGTTGTTAATAATAACCTGTGCAGAGACATATGACAGTAAGTAAGGTAGGTTGGTTGGAACAGGAACTGCTCCGTGCTGAGGCCGTGGAGACCTGCACTAAGAGTCAGTAGTCTGTGTGAAATGCTGAAACCGACTTTGCCGTGTTTGCTGCAGGAGCTTGGTTCAGGTTTTCATTGGGTCGAGTCTCGGCTTGAAGACACAGAATCTGCAGATTGAAGATAGAAAACTAGGCGAACAAGTCTTGTAGATTTAAGTGCAGCTGATTTCTGCTCCTGTTCTTTTTATTTTGACCAGCTATCTGAGAAGAGCTTTTCTCTTTAGGTTTTACTGCACGAGCGTCCAGACTGTGGTTAAACGTTTGGCTCCCATGACTTTTCATCCTGATTGTAAACTGAGGCCTGAGTTTCTGAACTCTGTGATTATTCTCTGCAGACGTCTCCCAGCTTTACTCATTCATAAAAAATGCTGCATGTTAATAATAAAGCTAATATTTCTGGGCGGCGGGCGGCGAGTGGAGCAGCGAGGATAAACATGGCAGCAGAAGAAAAGAGGAACGCCGTCAGTGTTTCACGCTCTGATTACTGAGACGTCTTAACGAGGTTTACATGACGGAGCTGGCAGGTCCACGCCGGGTCACCACGCCCAACACACACACACGCTCAGTGTGAGTCTGTCTGCAGCTCTTTAAAAGATTTATTCAGTGCTTCACATTCCTGCTTCATCTTTTTCCAGATCAGCATCGGTTTTCAGATTCTTTCCAGGCAGCTGCAGGTTGAAAACCACTCTGCACAGACGCCTTTGTTTTCGTCTTTTGTTGAAGCCCAGTTTCAGACTGGATCTGCTTTGCTAAACGAAGTGATTTCAATATTTTATGCAGTCGTCAGTGAGTTTTATCCAGTCCCGAGCACATGTTTCTGCTGCTGCCCCTGTTAGGATCAGACCCAGACTGTGTTCATGAGGCTTCACGTACTGGAGCACACGTTCTTTTTTTCAGTTAACATTAGTGACATGTTGTAAATGTGCCGATACTCAACGGATCTGTAAAACCTTCACACAAATGTCGATTTTCTACCGAGGTCTTACTGAACAAGATTCTGCTCAGACTCTCCCAGCATATTGGTCGAGGTCACATAACGATGAAATTAGAACTTACAAAACATCTCCTTCTGTTAACATGCGATATCGATTGTTCAGCACCAAAACCACATCTTCCTGAAACTAGTTCGTGCTCCTTCACCCTGAGCAGCTCCTTGTGATCGTGACATGTGTCTGTTTCCGCTGTACAGGAATGAGGCTTTTAGGAAAAAGGATTGAAACGAGGGATTTACTGAGCTGAGTCCAGCAGAGCGCCGGGTCTCTGCTGCAGCATTGTCACCAGTAAAACCAGTCATACCAGTGCTGCGGTAGCACTGTGTTGGTTAAAAGACCGAGTTTGAAATCATCAGAACTTCAGTCAGAGATTTATTTAAAACGAGAGTTGATGGACGATGGACCATCTGATGATGAGTGAGATATCACCGCAAGTGAAGGTTTACACAGTCGGGATACGTGAAGAGATTAGGTTTCAGTTGTGAATCTGGCCTCAGAACCTGCACAGACGCATGCAGCGGTCACACTGTGTCCTGTTGCTGTTCAACTGATCAGTGCAGAAATGACGTGTATTCTTATTTTCACTTCAAGATGAGGGAAGTAGGGAAGGAGCTGTGATAAGAAAGGAAACGAGTGGATGAGGAGGAAAGGAAACAGGACATCAGATGTTTGGCTCCTCTCTGATTGGCTAACAGCTCAGTGAGCTCTGTGATTGGCTGACAACCTGAAGGAGGTTTTCAGCAGCCAGTAATAATTAATGTGCGTTTCCTTAAATAAATCATCCTCTGCACTATTTTTATTTATTTTTTGTCTTTTCATTCACTTCTCCTTCTTTCCTTTCCACCTTTCCTGGCCTTGATTCCTCTCCTACACCTCCTTATTTCCTCTTCTCCTTTTTGTAACTATGATCCTTCTTTCCTTTCCATGTCTCCCAATCTCTTTTCTTTTTACCTTCTTTCCTTTCCTTTCTTCTCAACATTGTTTCCTTTCTTCCTTCCTTCCTCTCCTAGTTTTATTTTTTCTTTCCTTTCTGTATTTCCTCTCCTCTCTAGCCTCGCTTCCTTTCCTTCTCCTCTTGTTTTTTCCTCTCACCGTGTCTATAACTCACTTGTCCTGTTGAGTCCATCTCATCCATATTTGCTGCCTCCGGCACAGGAACAAGGTCAGGTTCTGGTTTCAGCTGGGAGAATCTGGGTGCTGTAAATTTTGCCGTCAGATTTAGTTTTTCACTGGAAAAAAAAAGACAAATTAAAGGAGAAAATCTAAATTTATTAGTGAGATGACCGGAAACAACCTCGTCGCTCTGTCCAACTTCAGCTCGAGTTGATGAAAAGTGAAAGTGTTTTCATTTAGTTTTCTGTAAATGTTTAAATAGTTTGAACTTTTAGTTACATTTTGTTCACTATTTAATTTTTTCCATCTTGTCCTGTTCACAGTTTCTTCATGTTAAATGGTCTCTGTTTGTCTCAGATGTGTCCGTGTCTTGTCTGATTCTCAGAGTTCTGTAGATGGATTTAGTTCACAAACCTGTGTCTTCTAGGAAGATGTGACGACAGAGACACATCACTAACTCTAAGAAGCTTAATAAGAAGCTGACAGTCGAGCTGATAAATCAACTGTGGAACCAGAGAGATTTTGGTTTCACTGATCAGGACTCGCACATGATATAGAATCACAGAGAGATTGCAGAGAGAGATTGTTAACTCTTTATTTAGTTTCAGTGTCATTATGAACATTCAGTCATCACTGAACTATTTTTAACCCAGTTTTCATAGATGATTTTTACAAATCAGGCTGATTCACTCGTAGATGAAAGAACAAACATTTCCAAAGAAACAAAACAGTGTTACTGTGGGACATGTCTAATTGCTGGACAGACGCAGGTGTTAATAAGAGGAGCAGCTCTCCTTTCTCTCTCTCCTTGCTTCCTCGTCTCACCTGAACCAGCTCAGGGGTCCTTGGAGAAGGTTTCCATGGTGACGTCCTCCCTGGCTGCCGTGGTGATGAGTTGTAGGATGACAGAAACAAGGTAAAGACAGTTCAGGCTTCCTCTCCTCTCAGTGTCCATGTACCCGCTCAGAGCCCTGAGGCATGCTGGGAGCTGCAGTTCTGTTAGCAGATGTGCGGCCTTGTTAAGATGTGTCAGCAGAGTGTTAATGGGAGCATCTGTCACAAATGATGTTACGCTGTGAACAGTTTTCCACACCACGCCTCAGGAAATCAAATAATGAAAAACAATATTTATTTATGAAGGATTTTACTTTTCATAAATAAAAAACGATCACAATCCTCTGACTGCAGCCACAACCTCAGACATAAGGCAGTGAAAAGGTTTTTTTGTGGATGTGTTGTGATCATTAGTATCAGCTGTGATATCACATTTATTTACAGCTGTTTTTTTTAGGGACCAGAAGCTGTTTGTTGGCAGAGCGCAGTGGGAGAGAGGGATTGTAGACCGGGATTAGGGAGCTCAGGTGCTGAGTGGGTGAGTGTCAGTCACGAGAGATAATAAGTGCCTGCACATGGAACTGGGTAGAATATTCTGAGAGGTAGTGTCTGATTGTTCTGCTGTTGTAGAGGGTGAATCTGCAGAGATGGAGGAGATATGGTCAGTCAATCTTGGTTATCATTGACAAACCCCAGATTCCAGCAGGTAATAACTGAAAATCCCAAGTTGATGGTGGTGTCGTACTGTAGGGTCTGTGTGGGAGACACCGAGTTGATGATATCAGAGAGACGGGCAGAAATGTGTGATGAGACACTGAATTGTCCAGTGGAAAAGACAGAAACAGCTGTGTGTTATCAGTGCAGCAAAAACGGAAGCAGTGTGAGTGGATGATGGAAGCTAGGGACATGGTACAGATGGAGAAGAGAGGAGGGCTGAGAATAGAGCCCTGGGGTACACCTGTAGGCCATTCTTACTACGAAGCTGATTCTAGACATTATGAAAAGTTGAAATTCTTATTTACGAACTGACAAGAAGTTCATAAAGTAAGAAAAAATAAAATCCATACAGCAGTTCTATACTGTCTACAGAGTCTGGACTAAACCTCACTCACTGTCTCACTGACAGACCGCTGCTTGGTTCTTAGTCATGGTTTCTGCTACAGAGTTAAAAAGTGAAAACAGTCCATCCGAGCTTTTATATTGGGAGAGGATTAAAATAATTTAATGTTACTAATAAGAAAATAACTCATCACAAATTGCTCCTCATGTTTAAAATTGAGTTAAATGCAGCAAATTTTAAACGACAGTGCAGCAGTGGATGTTTGTTCTGTGTTTCTATCATTCAGCTGCATATTTTATGATTTTCCATGAATACGAAAGGAGCTCCTGGGATCACATGAATATCAAACACACTCTGTTTCTGGCTTGATCTTCCTCTCTCAGCTGATTACTGCAGCAGGAGGCTCCTCTACCCATGATGCTCCTGGAGAGCGTTTACTGTCACAGTGGTGCTCGTGCTGCAGGAGCCGCATGTTTCACTCTCAACTATCTGAACCTGAACTTGACATTTGTCCGTATTCCTGACAGAAACCTCTCTGAGCTTTTCTACAGGTCTTGAACCTTAAACACTGTAAAGTGGGATTTGATGCTTTTTCTATAATTAGTATCACAGTCTGTGCAAACCAGCTTTCAAATGTGAATTCAAGTAAGTAACACAAAGAGGGAGTCTTGTAATAAAGGCTGCAACCTTACATATACAGTTAGTCAGGAACGTCTGAGCCTCACATTGTCTGGTACAGGTTTTAAAGGGATGTGGATTTTGGCTTCCATCACTTAGACAGAAGCCTCTTCATGTAGGTACTTGAAAAACAACGTCAGATGCTACAAACTTCAGATTCACTGTGTCCCACAGTTTTACCTTCTCTGTCCGACGGGTGTCTCCTCAAAGACCAACACTGTTTTTTCACCAGAGCAGAAAACGAACGTCGACGTTGTTTTTTCTCATCGACTCGTCACAAACATCTTTTAATATCAAACTGTTTCAGTAAATAATAAATAGAAAACACTGTGAGAAAGGTGTGTGTGTGTGGGGGGAGGGGTCGTGTTGTCAGGTCAGAGAAAATCACTTCGGTCTTCAATGAATATAAAAACAGGCCCCCCGTCACTCTGGCCTCCCATGATGCCTTGCAGTGCTGCATTCACTGTGTTTAAATGGAAGCAGCACCTGCTGAGTACATTTTCCCTCCAAAACTGACCCCAGACAGCGTCCCTCCATCCCCCCCACTGCATGATGGGAGCACGTCTTCATCACGTCGTCCTCTTCATCGTCGTCATCCTACTGCTCTCGCTGCAGCTCTGAGGGACCTGTAGTCCTGTGGGGGGTCGGTGGTCGGGGTCGGCACTCTGAGCTCTGACGCCAGTTCAGGTGTTCATCTCTGATTCTCTTTAGTAGTAGCAGTAGTAGTAGCAGTAGCAGTAGGAGTAGTAGGAGCAGTAGTAGCAGCAGTAGTAGCAGCAGTAGGAGTAGTAGTAGTAGTAGTAGGAGTAGTAGGAGTAGTAGTAGGAGTAGGAGTAGGAGTAGGAGTAGTAGTAGTAGTAGTAGGAGTAGTAGGAGTAGTAGGAGTAGTAGGAGGAGTAGTAGTAGTAGGAGTAGGAGTAGTAGTAGTAGTAGCACTTACTGTCACTGCAGCGAACGTGTCCAGAGAGTCGAGCTCTGCTGAATCTGCAGATGCTGGAATAAGAAGAGCCGAGTGTGGAGACTCAGTGACGGGCTGCAGTCCCCTGAGAGGCCACCAACCGTCCACGGCTCTAATAATCTGCCCTCTGTCATCGGGGACACCCCCCTGCCCCGTTAGGTCATCCTAATTAGTCCCATTTTAATCACCGTCCTCCTGTTTCCTCTGGATAATCGCAGCAGGGTGCGTTGGACCAGCGGGGACGAATGATTAGTGTTTGAGCAGGACTTTATTAATTTCACTAAGTACACACATTACAAAGTAAATTAACTCACACTGCAGCTGAGAAAACACCGTTAATAAGTACTTGGGGGCAAAAATACTATAAAAATAAAACCACTACTATCCACTGACCATCTCTACTGTATGTTTATAGTCATCAGTGTTTTTATTTTTATGTAGTACACGTGCCTCCTTTATACCACACTGTCCTTGGTAAAACCTGGATCAGGTGTGTCCCAAATTAGAAGCTGGAAGTGCAGGAGGGTTGGAAAACAAGCAGGACAGTAGGCCAGGACTGGAAACCCCAGCTGTGTACTGTGTGTACTGTGTCACTTCTGTGTATGGTCTTCATACTCTGTGTACTCTTTGTGTATCCTGTCAGCCCTATTATTACTATGTTCTGTGTACTCTGTATATTATCTATGCTGTGTGTGTGTATATGTACTGTGTGTACTGTTCCATGTTGAATCTGTGTACATTCCGTGTACTGTCCTGTCTCTGTGTTCTGTATACTGCCTGTACCGTCTGCGTACTCTGAAACCGTGTCCTCGCCCTCTTCATTAATTGCCCCCCCTACCTGCTCTCTGATTGGCTGCTGGCAGCCCGCTGTGGTAAGACGCCACATTTATACGAGACGGTTTCTGACAAACGGGCAGCAGCGGGGTCGCTGATTAACCCGGAGGAGATTAGACAAAGACTGGGTCCAGGCCTCTGAGACCACATAGAGAATTCAGAAAGAAGATTCAGAAACAGGAACTTTTGACATAAGAGTAAATATTTCAGAGTCTGAACTGTTTTAAGTCGTCGGCGCCAGTGACCAAGTTACGTCCTGGGTCCAAAGCTCCGAGAGTCCAGCTCTCGCTCAGTCAATCTACCTGCAGCTGTTGTTCACCTGAGCCGCCACATGCTGACTCAGCTGAACAGGACTAAAGTGACAGAGGTCACTCACATCATGTCTGGACTGAAGGAGGCAGATCAGGACTCAAAGATCAGGATGTGACCCTGCAGACGTGTTTCCTTATTCTCCTTATTCTACACCAAACACTGAAGCTGCTCACACTTCACCTTCTACTCCGTCTGTTTAGTCCCAGCTGTGCTCGGGTTCTTGTTCCTCTTCTCTAATGGTTCCGTTTTCTTCTTCTTTAGTGACGATTACTAGATCCGCTGCACACACACTGTATTTCAGCACATAATAGAAAAAACACACCTTCTATGAATGTAATGAAATAGTCGCGTAGCTCAGAATGATTCGACTCTCTAATCAAACAGGAACAACACAGCTAATGTTGCAGGTGAGGGCGACTGCAGCCTCTGAATTATTCAACCCCTCATGACAATCACGTCTTCTTGTCTACTCAGTGGACAGACACCAGCTTCTGGCAGCGGTCCTGATCACTCTCGGGGTTCCAGTCGGACCCTCCTCTGGTGATTTCGGGTCAGCAGTGGTGGACGTCTTTGACTCCTGCCAGTGAAACCTTCAGTGTCTGTTCCCACCGAGTCTGCTGCAGGTGTTTTTCTCCACCTGCCTCCTCAGAAATCTGAGGATGCAGTTCTTGATGGTTGCAGTTCTTGATGTTCCTTTTAACCACTGTTCCTTCAACTTTGAACTGGCAAACTCTGGTTCGAGCCGTGTCTCTGGGAACTTTGCTTCCTTCTTCATGTTTGTGAAAGCCAGTGGTCTCTTCAGAACGTTCATATTTCTACCATACAGTCAAACGTGACACTCAACAGAGGCCGAGCCTGTTCAGGTATTCATGTGTTCTGTCTCAGGTGCACCAGGTGTAGTCGCTGTGTTGAATTTAGAGGAACCACCTGTAATATGAGCTGTTTAAATGGTTCCTGTTCCTGATGGCTGAAGGTTTGTTCAGACATATCAGTAAAATGTTTGTTTTCTACCGGAACATCGCACCTGATTCCTGATCATTTAATGTTTGCTGCCAACAGATTGAAGCTGGAATCTTCCTCCAATCTCTCCATAAACTACCTGCTAGAGGTCCGTCCTCACACAGCGCTAATAAATATCACAGTTTCAGCTCGCTCCTGTCAACAGGAAGCGCCAGTCTAGCTAAACGCACCCTGAGTTATGGCTGAAGGATGAGTTTTACCTGGGGATGAAACCTTTCACCCTCCAACAGGAACCGATCTGTCCCACACGACTTCATCCGATGAGTTATAGTCTCAGAGAGACGCTGAGAGGATCAGCTGCAGGTTAAACAGGGAGAGGATGAGCAGGAAAACAGATGAAACATTAATGTGAAGATACAAACCCAAAGATGTTACAAAGAGGAAACAGAATACAGTTCAGATATGCTACAGTAGTTTTACAGTAACGATCCAACGTAGAACCATTTAACATCAGGTCAGGGGCTGATTAAACCTTCAAGTAGAAAAGGAAAGCTTGACTTTCCTATGTCATCGACTGTTGCCACGAGGAGGAATCAATGTGGACTACACAGATCTGTGTTGGTCAGTCAGGACTCTGGTGCAGGTTTATGTGATCCTTGGTCTCGGTGCGTATCTGACATCATTGATGAAACCAAAAAAAGATGAGAGTAGAGACATGTCCTGAGCTCGTCCGCCTGCAGGGTTCATGCAGCTCTGCAGGTTTCTCTTCATTGTCAGCTGCACAAATTCCATTTTAAATTTTAAATTTATTTTTAAAGTTGGTTTGTGATGATGTCGACAGAGTGAAAACCTTCAGTTGATACTGGTTCATCATCATTTGTCATTTATCTAAATGACATCATATAATTATCACGGATGTCCCCAAAGTACCAAACACATATATGACTACAGCTGTAAAGAAATCAATTCTATAATTCTAATTACACAGAAAGAGGTCTGCATGCTGATGGTGATCAACAAGTCTACAGTGAAATGAGAAACTCTCTTTAAACTGTGCTTAAATGCTTTAAGTGCTTTAAACTCTTCCTCCTTCTCTTTCCTTCTCTTTCTTTTGCCGGTGCTGTTCCCTCCGCCTGCTGCTCCTCTAAAGGTAGGTGATCCCATTTTATACATCTTCTCTTTATTCCCCTTCTCTGTGACGACGTCCTCTAGACTTCACGGATCTGAGTTTATGGTGAGAAACACAAAGTGTGAGATCAGGTTTTACTGAGGAGCAAGAGATCAGAGAGAGAAATGTGAAGCACAGCCTTCGTTCTCCTGAAACCAAAACTAAGTCAAGTTACAGCAACATGAGCTCAGAGTAAGTTGGTGGTTAGAGATTCTGTAAGAAAATGAAGCCATTTACACGAGCCGTCACTAAACACAGACTCCTTAGACTCTGTTTGTGTTTCAGTTTAAAATGAATGAATGTACTCAGAATATACTGACAGAAATGGACCTGAAACCAGAACAACGAGCAGCAAACTCACCACGAAGGTTTGGGTGAATTTCTCAGCACATACAGGAGAACGTGAGTTCACAGCCCCCCTCCACCCAGTCGGCATGGAAATCCACTTCCTGTTGGATTAACGAGGCCGCGGAGCGTGGGACATATCGAAGCGTTAAATCCTGCGAGTTCATCAAACACAAAGAGGAGTCGGGCAGCGTGACCTGATCAGAGACACCAGAAACACGGAGCAGTCAGAACCAATCAGCCGCTGAATTCGGCCGGTTTCCACCACGTTGCTGTAGGAAACGAAATGAGAGCTGGTTTCTCTAGTGTGTTCCTGTACACGTCCACAGTTTCTGAACCATCGTAGCTGTTGTCGGCCTCTCGATGTCTAAAACTCTCCGGGTAAACGCGATGTGTGAGTTTCACCAAAAAACGAGGTATAGTGCATTTTCACCAATTTCGTTGGATCTAAAAACGTTCTGTGTGACTCTCACTGGACCCAGAACGTTTTAGGAAAGTTGTTTCTTCTCTTGTTGTTGGAGGTGTTAAACTTGTACAGTCAGGTCAGTCTGAGGTCACTACCCAGCTGTGCTTTGGCCCTGCGCTCTGATTGACAGGCTCAGCAGTTCCTTTGCTGCAGCAGGGAGGAAAGGCTGCTGCTGACTGGCCGGACTGAGGCAGAACTGACAACAACAGTGGCTCCAGTCCAACCAGAACGCAGCCCGGTCCCTCGTCTCTCTGTAGGATTTGTGTTAAATATTCTGAGCTCCCAGCAGCCACTGGGGCCGTGTAATCCAGGCCGTGTCGAGGTGCTGATAAGACCGGTCGGGGGTCCGACAGCGGCCGACCCAGTCCCTAACTAACACTAAACGTCCATTTCAACTAACAAGACGTGCTTTTATTTCTAAAGGGCACGGAGTTGATCCCATTATTTTGTTATCAATGAATTTAGATTTTCACTAAATTGATATAAATAAATAAATGTTTTGTTCTTGTGAAATGTCCCAAAAAAGAATTTTTATCTTTCAGAGATTTAGTTGATGTTTGTTTTTACTCAGAAACCAATTGAAATTATTCATTATCAGAAAAATTTAAAATGATTGACGTTGACTTTAAACGCCAGTTAAAATTTGAGCTTGAGACTAATTGATTAATTGATGGATGCAGCTCTAATTATATCTGCACGTGCACTGTGCCGAACTATTATTAGTAGTACTTGTACTGCTGCAATAAAAGTACTACTTGATCCTGACATTTTTACTTTCGGGGCTGCTCGGGTTGGAGCTGCTTTTAACTGGTCCATTGGTTCCCAACCTAGGGGTTGGGGTCCCTGCAGAGGGTCAGCAGACACAGCTGAGATGGAAAAGTAGAATCTGACACAGGTTTTTGTGCAGTTCAGCTCTGGTCTCATTTCTAGACCGATTCCTGTGTAGGTTTCTAATTTCTTGTGAATGCAGATCGGAGACTGTTTGCTGTGTCCGTCCTTGAAGACAGATCCCTCCTCTGTTGCTCTTCCTGAGGTTTATGTTTTAGGACGGAGGCCGTCGTGTGATTTGCAGATCGTAAAGCACCATGAATCAGCGATATTAGGATTGAAAGAAATAAAAGGGATTCTGAACTCTGGCCTTAGACGCTGCAGCATTTTGTGTGAATGACAAATAATCTGTGGACTGACTTTTAAACTTTATGTTTGTAAGGAAATGCTAAACGTTGTATTAACACCGAACGCGTAACTTACGGTTACGTTGGGTTAACGTTTGGTTTCCTCGTGTTTTTACCTGAGCAGGTGGTGCTCGCACACTAAGTCCATGTTGGACTGGGATCAATCAGAAGTGATTTCCTCTCAGATGAAATCAGACTTCAGATCCAATCAGTGAGACTTTGTCCTGCTCGAGGAGCTTTACACAACCCGTCCTGGGAATTCTGGGAATGATGCAGCTATTGTTGACGGCGGCGTGTGATTGGTGGAGCGTGTCCGACGCTGACAGCCGGGACAAAGGGGGTGGGTGGGGGGGCGATAGTCAACCAAGTAGAACAAATCCACCCCCTCCTCACCCCTTGGCTCAGCCCCCAGACCCCCTCTCTGACCTCCTGCTGGTTCTGCAGGACAACAGGGTCACAAAGAACTGGACCCGGTTTCAACACTGAAAACTTAAATCTTTACAAATTAAACCTCGTTGTTTGTTTGGTCTGATTTAATTTAGTTTTAAACTAATTTTTACTACATTTTATTTTTAATGAAGAAAATAATGGTTTTAGTAATGTTGATGTTTCTGAAATTATAAACCTAAAAAATACCAAATTAAAAAATATCAGGATAGAATCACTTATAATCTGATCAGTTATCTAATATCAGTTATAATTACTCCTATATTCTCTGAAACTATTACAAATGTATAGATAATATAAACTCAGTAATTTAATAATATTTAATAGTTAGACTATATTTTATATAATAAAATACAATTTTAAAGTATTGATATATTTAAATTAAATTAAATTAAACAACCCAAAACTGATTTAAAAAAAAAAAAAAGCTTAAATAGTTATTGATGCTAAACAATATCAGATATTTAGAAATTTACATTTTTCATAATTAAATAATTTTTTAATTTTGGAAGTTTAAATATTTAGTTTTGTGTTGTTGATCTTTTTCTTTAATTCTGTGTTGAACTAAATCTTAACTGACGTCAGCGTGAAAAACAATAAAAATATAAATATCAAAAATAATTTTAATCAGCTGATTATTGATTCAAGTCTCTTTAAATGTTTTTGACATTTTATTAAAACTATTATTATACTATTAAAATATTTGCCCATTCATATTTTGTAGTTCTCTAATTTATATTAACATCTTCAAAAAATCCCATTTTGTTTATTCTGCAGTGACACAGATAATTACGAAGTGGGAACCGAACCCCGACACGTGTTGAAGAAAGACGCAGCACAGACAAGTAAAAGTTAATGGAAAATATTCTGTAGGTTCTGTACAAATTATTCAGCTTTCAGGACAGATTGTGTGTGTTTTTTTTTTAAATGATCCAAATGAAACGGTTTGACAATTTTTTTGCTTTCACAGAAAAATATGTTGAAAGTTAAACGTCCATTTTAAAACAAATTATTAAATGTGTTAATTTGTTTCCAGATCAATAAATCCAATGTAAAATCTGCTGAGAACCAAGAGAAGGAACCATGATCGTACATTAGATCTGATTATATATAGATCACACAGTAAAAATGGGAACATTTAAAGCAGAGTCTGGTGAAGGAGCCGACGGAGTCAAACAGATTTACACTCTGCATTCTCCAAAAATAAGAGGTTTAAGATTTCCACAAATCAACCTATGCTGACCTCTGACCTTTAACACTTCGCCCCCCACCCCCACGGTCTTCACACCCAGACTCAGATCTGCTCTCTGAGCGGTGGAACTGAAGGTTTCCTCTGCAGGATTCAGATTCAGACCCAGTTTCAGTGGGAACACAGTGTCCTCTCAGTAACCCTCCCCCCATTTTCTGGGGCATAGGCGTGGCACAGACCCCCCCCCCCACCCCCCCCCCCCCCACCCCCCCACCCCCGAGCCCAGGGATTGGTCATGGTTATGCTGCTGATGCCCCTCCCCGTCTGGGGCAGATGGAGCAGAATAAACCAGAAACATGTTGAGTTCTGCAGGTCGAGACATCGTTGTGATCGATGAACTCCGGTCACTGAATCTTCACTAAATGGACTTGTGTGTTGTTTCCATTATTTACCCATCAGCCCCCACCTCAAAGATACCCCCACCCTTTCTTAAAGAAACCTGAAGCTGTTCGGTCTCTGAACACCGTTCATGTGTGTTGGACCGGCACCTTAACCTGAACCCTAAAACCAAGTCTGAACCTGTGAAATTTCGACACCTTCAAACTAAGATTTGATTGGACCATTGCGACCGTACGAATAACCGTTCCAGTCGTAGCAGATGGCCAAGTATTATTAAGTGTTATTAGCTCAACAGAACCAGGAGCTCGTGTTACAACCAGCAGCCGTCCTCACAGATGTTCAGTCGACACGCTGACCCTCCCTGACTCTGAGTCCACGTTGTAAACCTGGTCTTGACCTGTTGTGGTCTCTGACTTGTATTAATCTGAACGTTATAAGTCTGATAAACAACAGCGGGTTACATTTAGTCTCTGGACTCAGTTCTGCTGATGATCTACATTATAAATATGTTAGATTGTTAAATATTCATTGAATTTATGGTTTTTTCAAAGAATCATACTATGTGTTATCTTTCTCTGATAGAAGGTAAGAAACGTGGCTATTACCAGCTGGGATCAGCTCTGGATCCCAGATGGATCCTCCAGAACCGCTCAGTAAACAGCTCATAGCAGCACATCTGTCCCACATCTGTCTGTGAATACTGCAAAACCAACCTGAAAACAAGAAGCAGACACATTTCTGCCGACGTTTACTGTGAAAATCCTCAGGATTTGTTTTATTTCAGTGACTTTGACCCTGGGGAGAAACTGCTGACCTTTGACCTCACATTGTTGTCTGTGCCTCTGATGCTTTAAGCCGTTCCTAACGAGCTCCTGAGAAGCATGGATGGATTTGATTGGTTGGTTTGCTTAATGAGGGAGAAATGAGACTAATTATCCTGACGAGTGTTTGTGTCGGGGGACGAGACGTGTCAGTGTTTCTTTCTCTTTATGAGGCTCTGGGGAGTTTGAGTGTTAGTGTACACACAGGGTGAAGGGTCCTGTGGGGGAGGTTAGAGCAGCAGGTGAGGTGTAGTTACACCTGTGGGGGGTGGGGGGAAAGGACGAGTGGAGGGAAAGAGGTAGGAAGGAAACAAGGAAAGGATGAAGGAATGAGGAAGGATGGGAGGAAAAAAGAGAAAAACGAGTGAAGACGAGGAAACGCTGCGCCAGGTTTTTCTCTGATGAGACGACGACAAACTTGTTGAAGGTCAGCGACATCATTGCTGTTTAACCCCCCTCCCCCACTGGCTTCCACCCCCTCAAATAGTTTAACCTACATCACCCACCCTCCTGCTCCGCCCCCAGCCTCCTGCCACCTGACGAGCTTTGAAGTGCTAACGAGCTGTGCCATGCTGCATTCATTACAGCTGCCTCAGGGAGGGGGGCGAGGGGGCCTCAAACCTCATACATATAGGAATAGATTTAAATATTTTTGTTTTTCTTTGAATGTCGGTAAGATTTATTTCAGATACAGTCCCGCGTTAAACTCACACTGTTCATTAATGCTTGTTCCTGCTCGTTAGGGCTCGTTACTGCTCGTTAGGACTCGTTAGGGCTCGTTACTGGTTCTCTCTGCTCAATACTGCTTCTTACCATTTTTTACTGCTCAGTAATGCTTATGGTTTAGTACTTCATGTTAATGCTTCTTATTGCTCATTAAGGCTAGTTACTGCTTGTTGGAGCTTGTTACAGCTCGTTAAGGTTTATCACTGCCTATTAGTTTTCATTAAAGCATGTTACTGTGGAAACTGATGTAGCCATGGTGATCACGAGGTGGGTCACGTGACATCTTTGGCTGTTTTCAAACAGCTAAAGTTCAAATGAAGAACATGAAATAGTTATTGTACAACTTGTTAAATGAAAAATTCAGTTTTTCATCTTTTACTTTAAAAAGCAACAATATTAATGAACTTAAATGTATTTAATTAATGAGCTCCTCCTGGATTAGTCTGTTATGTTTTGGCCACTAGTTTCATTAGTAAATTAGAGTTAAACAGACAAACATTTATGAAACATGAAGTCACAGAAAGGTCGCCAACGAGCCAGTAACTAACTAACTAATTCATTAATTCATTAATTGCTGTTTTTCTGCCGGAGTCATCACTGTTTTATCAGTTTCACTTTTAATGTTCCTCTGACTTCATCTTCAACTTGTTATCATTTGTTTACTACAGCTGTCAGATAAATGTAGTGGGGTTCCTCTCAGCAGAGGCAGGTTCTGCTGTGGTTCCAGTCTGAGGTTCTCTGTAGGATCCTGTTCTGTTGTAAACCTGATGTCACGGTGCTCAGACCTCCTGACCAGCTGTAATTCAACATGTTGGCAATCTGCAGGCGTGTAAACCACCGAGAGGGGGGAGCAGGAGGAGGGATAACAGCTGCTTCTGCTGCTCTGAGGAATAAAACCTGGATGTCGAGAGTGTGACGGTCCCTTATCTCTATTAACTGAGAGAAATCCTGCTGCTGTGGACGAGGAAGGGGATGAGAGCTGTGTGTGGTGGTTGTATGGCTATCATTGTGAGGACCAGCATGACTACCTTAGCCCTACCTTAGCCCTACCTTACCTCATTCATTCTTAGCCCCCTACCGACCTCAGCCGGTCGGTAGGGGGCTAAGAATGAATGATGTCAATGAGTGTCCTCACACCGACTGCCATACTAAAATTTCAGTGCATGTTGGTTTTTCTATAATTAGGTGATTTCACTGTGTAACCTGAGATGATGTGTGATTTGGCGTACGCTGTATAAACTGAGTGTATTCAGGTGCTCACACCTTCCGGCAGGTGTTTGATGCTACAGGTTTAGTTTAGCGTTCTGTTGTGGGCACAGAGATGACCGAGACGCAAGATTCTTGAGTTCTGACAGATGAAAGCCCCAGGTATTTAACCTGGGTGAAACTGGGACATTTACATGTAGTCATTTATCAGGCACTTCTAAAGAGCGACTTACAAGTGAGCTACAAGGTACAAAGCCAAGTCAGGGTAAGCATCAGGGGGTCTAGCCCCTACTGGAGCTAGGCCACACCTGGGATTCAAACCCCAGTGTCCTACATGGAGGGTGGTGATCTAAGTCATGGGAGTCGGTGGTAACCTCAGTTCCACTGAAGGGACTGTACACCTGGATCGGGGAGCTCACACAGGAAGATGCTGCAGTTTGTTCCTCTCACCATCACTTTACCCTGAAGTCACCAGTGACCAAACACTCGCAGCAGTGAGCACGAATATTTAGAGACTCATAAAAAATAATCAGCACAGCCGGTGTGTTTTTAAAGTAAAAGAGGAACAAGATGAAGACCTGAAGACTGGATCGTGGATGTAACGGATGTCGGAGACCACCTCCCCCGTTACTGCTGGTTTTCCAGTTTGGCGTACACGGACTCATTCAGACCATCCATCTTGTCCCTCAGTATAAACTCTGTATAGGAGTCGGTGATTCCTCGATGAGTGGAGCTTCGTGAAAATGTTCAGGACTTCCAATCTGAAGCCTTGAACATTTTCCAGGTCCCATAGAATATGTAGGTACCATTTCAGTCCAGCAGGACCTGGATTTAGAGACAAACCAGGACCTGGGAACTTTGAGCGTATTTCTTCTTCATCGCGAGTCCCCTCCTCCTCCTCAACCTAAAAACATGAATGATTGACAGGAGTAAACATAATAGAGGTCTAGAAGGGGGCCTGGGGCCAACAGGGGCCACATGACCAACATGGGGTGGGGTTGGGGGGTTATGTTAGTCTCTGACAGGCTTCACCTTTCAGATCAGAAAACACAAAGGAGCAGCAGCCTCCTATTGTTCCCATTGTTCCTCTCTGAGGGGAAACCGATGGGGGAGGGGGCTCAGTGATATAGGCGAAGTGGGGGGAGTTTGATTGACAGCTGGCTGAGTCCTCTTTTACAGCTCAGACTTTATAATGAATACTTTATTGATCCCCTAGAATACCCCAGATCCAGATCTTTAAAACAGGACCTAACTGATAGAAGGTGATGTTTTATTCTGGATGAACGTAAAGAGTTAAAATCAGCTGCTCAGGTCTCTGAAGGAGAAACGGATCTTTGTTCTTAGTTTGTATTCACTAATACAACAGTTTCAGTTTCCGGAACTAAGGTGAAATGAAGATTATATGTTTTCTCCTGTTAAACATTTACTTTTTATTTCAATTCAGTTAAATTCAATTTTACTTGTTTAGAGCCAAATCTCAACAGAAGTCATCTCGAGGCACTTTACAGAACATAACTGTATACAGAATCATAAAGAAAACCAACAACCCCACTGAGCAGCACCAGGAGACAGTGGAGAGGAAAAACTCCTTTAGAGGAAGAAACCTCTAGCAGAACCAGGCTCAGGGTGGGCGGCCATCTGCCTCGACCGGTTGGGGTGAGTGGAAAGAGGACAGAGAAAAGAACAGCAGACAACAAAAAGAACAACAACAAGCAGGAGAAACACTGGACAGCTGGTAGAACCAGTAACTGGACTCTTTTCACTAACGAAAGGTTCCGTTTGTGACAGTAACTGTTCACATGTTTTTCTCTCCTTGAATCCGTTCATGAATCAAACTGAACATGTTGGATTTCTGCAGGAACCTGATTTATGAGACTCAATCATTCACATTACCAACAGCATCAAGTTCAACACAGGTTCAAATTCTTTGTATTTATCAGTAACACACAGAAATTACTTTATTATTGCAGAACCGATTTTGGACTTGAGGAGCTAAAGTGCAGGTTCTGGTACTTTTACTTGCACATTGAGTCTGTGTGTTTCTGCCACTTCTGGTACAGATCAGTGTTACAAAGCTTTGATTTATACGCACATGGCTGGTGCGGAGTTCATCACGTGTCACCGTGGTAACCAGAGACAACGACACAGGAATCGTGTTACAGTGAACATGTGGCTGCTGCCGCTGTTCAGTTAACATGATCCAACAGATTCTGAATGTCCCACCACTCTGGAATCTGATCAACATACATCAACGTCCCTCCTGTCAGTACTGGACTACTACTACTACTACTACTACTACTACTACTACAGTGTGGACACGTGCTAAACCAGACAATGAGTCTGTTTTACAGGTTACATGCATGTTCTCCTCACCCTGCTGTCAGCCTGGGCACATGTCAGGTCAGGCTCAAATCACTCTGTGGTCTTCATGAGGACAAGTGACCGAGACATTTATCTGTTTAATGCTTTGGTCCAGTATTCGGGGGTCAGGGATGGAGCTGCTGCCTTCAGCTCAATGACAGAGAGGTGAAGTGGGTGTGAGGAGACTTACTGCAGCCTTCAAAAATCACGTCATGAAAAGCAAATCACTGCTATTGTTGGGGTGCCGATGAGGGTCCAGTTGGAACAGAGGACGAGAGAATTATAGCAGAGTGATGATAGGACAGATACTGACAAGCACTTTGTGTCTGTGAACACTTTGCAGAGAGGAAGGAGGGGGAGGTTTCCACAAAACAAAAAGAGTGTGTGTGTGTGTGTGTGTGTGTGTGTGTGTGTGTTCAGCAGCAGGATCAGGTGTTCGGACGCCAGATCAGATAGTTTTGTCTTGTAGTTTGTAGCTTGTTGTTTGAACCTGAAGGAAACACTGTGGGTATTGTAGGCGAGCCTGTGAGGACAGAGTCACTGTAACAGAGTAACACACACACTGTAACAGAGTAACACACACACTGTAACAGAGTAACACACACACAGAAACAGATTAACACACACAGTAACACACACACTGTAACAGAGTAACACACACAGTAACACACACACAGTAACACACACACAGTAACACACACACAGTAACAGAGTAACACACACACAGTAACAGAGTAACACACACACAGTAACAGAGTAACACACACACAGTAACACAGTAACACACACAGTAACGCACACAGAGTAACACACACAGTAACACACACAGAGTAACGCACACAGAGTAACACACACAGTAGCACACACTGTAACAGAGTAACACACACAGTAACAGAGTAACACACACAGTAACAGAGTAACACACACAGTAACACACACACAGTAACAGAGTAACACACACACAGTAACACAGTAACACACACAGTAACAGAGTAACACACACAGTAACACACACACAGTAACAGAGTAACACACACACAGTAACACAGTAACACACACAGTAACAGAGTAACACACAGTAACAGAGTAACACACACAGTAACACACACACAGTAACAGAGTAACACACACAGTAACACACACACAAACACACAAACAGTAACACACACACACACCGTAACACACACAGTAACACACACTGTAACACAGTAATACACACACAGTAACACACACTGTAACAGAGTAACACACACAGTAACACACACACTGTAACACAGTAATACACACACAGTAACACACACACTGTAACAGAGTAACACACACACTGTAACAGAGTAACACACACAGTAACACACACAGTAACACACACACTGTAACAGAGTAACACAATAACACACACTGTAACACAGTAACACACACACAGTAACACACACACTGTAACAGAGTAACACACACAGTAACACACACACAGTAACAGAGTAACACACACAGTAACACACTAACACACACAGTAACACACACACTGTAACAGAGTAACACACACAGAGTAACACACACAGTAACACACACACACTGTAACAGAGTAACACACACAGTAACACACACACTGTAACAGAGTAACACACACAGTAACACACACACTGTAACAGAGTAACACACACAGTAACACACACACTGTAACAGAGTAACACACACAGTAACACACACACAGTAACACACACACAGTAACACACACAGTAACAATTCAATTCAATTCAATTTTATTTGTATAGCGCCAATTTACAACAGAAGTTATCTCAAGGCACTTTACAGTGTAAGGTTTAAGACCTTACAGAAAATATTTATACAAAAAATTAAAGAGAAAACCCAACAATCCCATTTGAGCAAGCTTTAGGCAACAGTGGAGAGGAAAAACTCCCTTTAGAGGAAGAAACCTCCAGCAGAACCAGGCTCATAGTGGGCGGCCATCTGCCTCGACCGGTTGGGGTGAGTGGAAAGAGAAGAGAGAAAAGAACAGCAGGCAATAAAGACAACAACAAGCATCAAGAACATTGGACAGGTCAACTGGATTCTGGAGATGTACAGCTCCAGGCCGAGGATACCTGCAGAAAAGTACAGAGAGAGGGAGACAGAGAGGAGGAAACACAACTACAGGAGAGAGAAGACACAAAGTTAATGACATGAAATGGTAGAATTTAAATGGATAGAGGAGAAAGGAGAGAGGAGAGGAGCTCAGTTTATCAGTAGAGGTCCCCCAGCAGACTAACCTATATCAGCATAACTAAGGGATGGTTCAGAGTCACCTGATCCATCTCTAACTATAAGCTTTATAAAAAAGGAAAGTTTGAAGTCTAGTCTTAAATGTAGAGATGGTGTCTGCCTCCAGAACCTGAACTGGGAGCTGGTTCCACAGGAGAGGGCCTTGGTAGCTAAAGGCTCTGCCTCCGATTCTACATTTGGAAACTCTAGGAACCACAAGTAAACCTGCAGTCTGAGAATGGAGAGTTCTGCTTGGAAGATATGGAACTATGAGGTCTTTAAGATAAGATGGAGCCTGATTATTAAGGGATTTATAAGTTAACACACACACAGTAACACACACACAGTAACAGAGTAACACACACAGTAACACACACAGTAACACACACACTGTAACAGAGTAACACACACAGTAACACACACACTGTAACAGAGTAACACACACAGTAACACACACACTGTAACAGAGTAACACACACAGTAACACACACAGTAACACACACAGTAACACACACACTGTAACAGAGTAACACACACAGTAACACACACAGTAACACACACACTGTAACAGAGTAACACACACAGTAACACACACACTGTAACAGAGTAACACACACAGTAACACACACACTGTAACAGAGTAACACACACAGTAACACACACACTGTAACAGAGTAACACACACAGTAACACACACACTGTAACAGAGTAACACACAGTAACACACACACTGTAACAGAGTAACACACACACTGTAACAGAGTAAACACACACAGTAACACACACACTGTAACAGAGTAACACACACAGTAACACACAGTAACACACACACTGTAACAGAGTAACACACACAGTAACACACACACTGTAACAGAGTAACACACACAGTAACACACACACTGTAACAGAGTAACACACACACTGTAACAGAGTAACACACACAGTAACAGAGTAACACACACAGTAACACACACACTGTAACAGAGTAACACACACAGTAACACACACACTGTAACAGAGTAACACACACAGTAACACACACAGTAACACACACACTGTAACAGAGTAACACACACAGTAACACACACACAGTAACACACACACTGTAACAGAGTAACACACACAGTAACAGAGTAACACACAGTAACACACTAACACATACAGTAACACACACACTGTAACAGAGTAACACACACACAGTAACACACACAGTAACACACACACTGTAACAGAGTAACACACACAGTAACACACACACACTGTAACAGAGTAACACACAGTAGTGACTGAGGGACAGAAATAATAAAGCTGCTGCTGCTGCTGCTGCATCCTGCTCCACGACGGACGGAGGAGGAACAACAGAACTCTATTTTAACAGAAGAAGAATGTGATGATGAGGTCAGTGGATCAGCTGTGCTTGTGTTTTACATAAACCCGTCAGTTCAACGTTTTCTTTGTCCTGGTTTGGCCTCTGGTCTTCAGATCGGGTTTGGTCCGGTCCCGAATATGTCACGAAGCGACCGATTTTCATGCTTTAAAATCTGCCCCCCCCCAGCTGAGAACGAACCAGGTCTTCCGTCCTGAGCTTCACATCAACACTGTGAACACTGATCGTGTCTGAGCAGATCTGAACATTAATCTGTCAGCAGGTCAGTTCTGCTCCGTTTGTGAGGCTGACAAACGACCTCGACCCGTCCCCGTCCACACCAGACCTGCATCTAATCCACCTGACCTTCAGGACCCGCGTAGACAGATTAAACAGTAAATCACGCTGAGGCATGCTGGGAGCTGTGATGTCACATGTGTGACTGCTGAAAGGTTCGGTTTGGTTCTGGGATATCACACAATTAAGGAGCAAATGATCAAACTAGAAAAAGTTTTTTTTCCTACTGGGGGTGACATCAGAGATCATCAGCACTGTGGCTCATGACAGACTTGATTTGAACAGCAGCCGTCACTCTTCAGGTCTCTGTGAATGTTGACCTGAGACCTGGTTACAAGTAGTTTGGTGTTTTATGACCGTCGGGTTTTATCTCTGTGTCGTGGTTACGTTACTGATCAGCAGTGTGGGAGGGGTGAAGGTCAACACACACATCTCAGAGGAAAAGGATTTAGTCTTGTTTGAGAGAGCTGACAGTTTCACTGCTCTGATTCTCAGTCCTCCTTAGACTTGAAGCTTTCACACCAGACTTCTATCCAGAGCCAGTTTTTATTTATTTTGCAAGCTCACTTCTGCTAAATTCAGTTAAATGATGCTGTCAAATGACAAAGGGGAGAAACTCAACCCTGAAGAGGAGCGTTGGTCTCTTCAGTCTGTGCCATCGCTGCTGTGTCTTTAACTAAGGACCACACAGTTACTTAGGGGACCCGAAGTTACACAAAGCATCTCAGACATGACCACACCTTGTATCATTATTATTAAAAATAAATTTTGTGTTGGCGTTCTAGTTCAGTTTTCAATTGTAAATCGTCAAATCACAACAGAAGACGTCTCAAGGAACTTTACAGTGTTTAAGGTTTAAAACCTTACAAAATAGAACTGTATACAGAATTATATAGAAAACCCAACAGGAGACAGTGGAGAGGAAAAACTCCTTTAGAGGAAGAAACCTCCAACAGAACCAGGCTCAGGGTGGGCGGCCATCTGCCTTGACCGGTTGGGGTGAGTGGAAATAGAAGAGAGAAAAGAACAGCAGCCAGCAGAGACACTGGACAGGTTGCTAGGACCAGTAACTGGACTCTGGAGATATACAGCTCCAAGGAGGAGGATACCTGCAGAGGAGAACAGAGAGAGGGAGACAGAGAGGAGGAAGCCCCCTTCCTGTGTGGTCGTGTGGTTCTGGTTCCCAGCTGTGCTCAATGCTAAATGAAGATGGTGGTGAACTTGTCACCCTGCTGCCTGCTGGGATGGACACAGCCTCTGTCCATTACACAGATGAGTGATGATGTGAGAGCTGAGAGTACAGAGTTCAGTGAACGCACCTCCTGCTCCGTCAGCTCTTAGTCACCTGATCCTCCAGCTAACTGAGTTAGCCACCACTTTGCTAATGGTGTTAGAGAAGACAAAGAGGGCGAGGCGGAGGCAAAACTCCTCCATCTGTCCTCCTGCACCATCAGGACCGTTTTCATCCAGTGGGACATTTGGTTTCATTTAGATTCTTCATCAAAATTGGTCAGAAAACACATTTTAGTGTCAGATTTATCCTGAAATTTTAACATTTTACATCATTCAACATTCTGAGTTTAACGGGTGGGGTGGGGGTAGGGTTTTCTCTTGTTGTAGAAAAGTAACTTCAGCCTGTTTGTGTGGATGAATCCATCAGAATCAGAATCACTTTGCTTTGGTTTAATGGGTTTTTAATTTGAGCCCCCCACCCCTCAAACGTGAATCCCACTTTTTTGTAGCTGAATTTAAAACGAGCTGTGATTAAATCAGCCAATCAGGACGAACACTGAGAAACCAAACCTCGTTACTAAAATCTAAATTAGCTCTGTTGATTGGATGGCCCACCCCCTCCCTCACCGCAACCTCCGGCGTTGGACGAAGGGTTTTTCCTCTTGTGAGATGCATGAATATTCAGAGACGTGAAGTTTGATTAGTTTGTTGTTGGAGATCAGGGAGGTGAGATGCATCTGTCACAGCCTCAGTGTTTGTGTTCAATTAAATTATGGAAATGACAATAACGACGGTGACGGAGCAGCTGCGACTAACAACAGCTCTGATGTTTCACATCAAACAGTCGGTTTCTGTCTGAGGACACTTCACTGTGTCGACCATTGTACAGAGTTAATACACGAGTTGATCAGCCTGTTGTTTGTGCAGCCGTCTTCCTGAGGCCCCCCACAGAAAGTCGTCAATGAAGCTTCCTTACTAAGTTGTAACGCTGTGGTTCCATGCTCTCTTCGATTCTGACTCTGGATGTGGAAAATGTCCTGTTGATTCGTGCCTGGTATAAAAACGGGGGCAGTGAAATATTTGTGATGAGCCTTCCTGTCGGTCACCTGACCGAAGATCAGGAAGAACTTACGTTTATCACCGACTGGAGACGCTGTGGCTGATTTTTATCCTTAGTGCTACAGTCAGGTCACTTGTGTCTGTGTGTTTTCCTTCAGCTTTAAATGAGACGTTTAGACTTCAGGCTTTAGAAACAGAGACAGGTTTCTGTGTGTTTGTCTCCACACATCCACGACACACACAGTGAGTTCTAGGTTTTCCAGTTTCCAGGTGACACTACAGGTCCAGGTAAATCTGACACCTGGATATTGTTCCCAGCAGCAGCTCGGTCTGTGGGGACCACGCTGCTGCTCAGGTGAGCGCTCGCTTTCTGTGCTGGTCGCTCCCTGGTGGGTGGGGTTATGATGACACCAGCTGAGTGTTTGTGTGTTGAGCCTCATTAGAGTCTGTGCAGCTTTGTCTCTGTGGAGCTGAGCTGTGAAACTCGTCGTCTCCATGCGCTGCTGTTAAAATACTACGACTACTGCGAAAGCATGATGAAATACTTCAAATCAGTGTTGTTTATAATGATGCTGTCAAATTACGTTTGTGACCTGAACGCAGCAGCACACGTGAAAACTCTGTGTTTCAACCTCAAAAGAACCTTTAGGCTGAAGTAGACACATGTGCATGTACATGTGATTGGATTTGGATTGAGGACGTCAGCGTTAGAGCCGCGAGGCCGCATATTTGCAGAATGATTATGCTTCAGGGTGCTGAGTGTGTTTCTGTGCTGGATCAGGTCTGAGCTGAGCCCTCAGGTTTTTCGTGCTCTGCATATTGTCTGTGCGGTCGGTGATGGTTTTGTTCTCCTGCGTCTGGGTTTTCGGAACCAGCTCCGTCTGTTCTTTCATGTGAACAGTGGGGGATTCTCCGGCAGCTGAGCGGGATCACCAACAAACGCACACGTCACTGCTCTGTTCTGGGTGTGTTATTTATATTGATTCTGTTTGCTCAGACCACCATGTGCTGCAGCAGGACTTTATCCACACGTGTTTGTTCCTGGTTATTAACATCAGTTAATCAGCTGAGATCACCTTAGTGACAAAGACGGAGCTGGTCTTGTCTTTTTGAAATGCAGAAAAACTTGATCTGACAGGGTTTGAGCCTCTGAGTGCCGGCAACAGACAGGAAGTGAGTCCAGCTGTGAGTCAGATGTTCTTCCTGTAAACACGGCGACGCTCTGATAAACAGTTAGCTTTGATTAATGAAGCCTCGGGGGGCTGTAGGAAAACACACGGCCTGATCAATGGCTTCCATGTGTTCGCTGGAGTCTGTGTGTCGAGCTGCAGACGGCAGCAGTGGATTAAAAGTGAGTCGATTCTTGACTGTCGATAATGAGGTTAAGTACGACGTGTGGAGAACGGAGGAGAGAGCAGCAGGTCAGGGGATAAAGGTCAGATAAAGGCGAAGTCGACCTGACGTCAGCCTATGACCATCAAAACCAATCAGTCCACAATCAGACCATCGTAAGCTCACCTGAAAAACACAGGTGACCTGTGGATTTAACAGTTCTTCTTCTTCTCTCATCTTGATCCTCTCTGTATTAATCTACTTTTAACAAGCCGGCAAACTAAAAACTCTGATTTGAAACTAAGTGCAGGCTCGTGACCGACAGGACGATCGAAGGAGCTTCTTTCCAATTTTCCTCAGACGATAAGATGCTGAGAGAGAAAGAGAGAGACCAACACACACGCTGCAGAAACAGCTGTACTGCAGTATTATTGTAGTAACAGAAACAACGAGTAAATGGCACAAACTTCCACTTCATTGTTCCCTCTGGGAAATGAGTTTCATCGTAACAGCAGCCTGTTATTTCCAAGCACGTTAAAAAGCATCCTTAAAATAATTCTCACACACCAATCGAATGTGTAAAACCGGGTTTCTAATATTTCGAGTCTGTCTTCAGCATCTATGTTTGTTCCATGTTATGAAATATATAAACAGTGTTTAGTCTCAGTAAAAGCCTGAAGGAGGTTTTTAAGTTGGACTGTGGCCCCGCAGCTCAGTGACCCTGATCAAGCTACATGTTTCCTGCATGAAACACTGCTTTTTGTTAAAGACTCTGTTTTCTGGTCTTCAGGTTTTTCCGGGGCGACTACACTGTGGAGGTGGCCATCAACGACTACCTGGACATCTACTGTCCTCACTACGATGTGCCGGAGCCGGCCGAGCGCATGGAGCACTACGTGCTGTACATGGTGAACTACGACGGCTACACGAGCTGCGACCATCACAGGAAGGGCTTCAAACGCTGGGAGTGTAACCGGCCGCAGAGCCCCAGCGGGCCACTCAAGTTCTCTGAGAAGTTCCAGCTGTTCACCCCCTTCAGCCTGGGCTTCGAGTTCCGTCCGGGACACGAGTACTACTACATCTGTGAGTACTGCGAACTGAGTACTACACTGTACTATGTCAAACTGAACCAGTACTGTGCGTGGGTAGAGAAACGGGTTCCTCTTGTGTGTGTGTTTATGTCCGAGTGGCCTCGAACGCATCAGACAATTAAACCAGACGCTCGTTTACACCAACCATTTTTCACTTGATGTTGTTCAGCTGCTTCCTGCTGTCAGAGGTCGCATCATGTTCTGGCGGAGCACATGTATGGAACACGTCTGTGTCTAAGAGGAAACTATGAATCAACTCGCACACGGCGCATTAAGCAAAGCTGTGAACGTGCGTGGGGTCATTACTGGCTTTTAAAGCTGAGGCGCTAAAAGCTGTTATCAGCCGCTCTCCTCCTCCTCCTCCTCCTCCTCACTTTGTCTGCAGACAAACACAAACAGCTCCTGATTTAATGAGGACATTTCAGCACCTCCTTGTCTCCACCTGTTCAGTAAACAACACACAACATGTCTGACGGAGCTGATGGAGCTACGTCCTTCATGTGCACACAGTGAGGGTGAGCCTGTCATCGATATCGGCGTGTCCCTGCCGGGTGGCTGCAGTAAAATACTTGATCAACATTTAACATTAGTTTTATTCCACTGCCGTTAATGATTAATCAGCTTTTAACTGAATTGAATATTTCTATATTTACTGAACCCGAGGAGAAGCTGCTCTGACTGAGGTTTAAACTTCACAGGTTCCTCCTGTAAAACAAACGGTAGAAATCTGATGCTTTCAGATACTTCAATGATATAAAATAATTGTAGTTAGAAAGACAGGAACTGTGGGGACGGACGGACGGACGGAGACGTGCATCAAAGGTTGTGGTAACCATCAGAATCCCAGTGCTCTGTTTCATACTTTTAATATTTTAATATCATATTTTACAGAAGTTTAAAATGTCCAATTCAATTGGACATTTTTAACACGTTCTCATATAACTTATAACATTTTACTTTTTTTTAAATATTTAGTTCATTTTACAGAACATTTGTTTAAATTTGTTTACACATGCGTGTACATCACATTTTGGGTTCTTGTGCGTTCTAGCTGATCACAACTGTTCCACAGCTTTTGACAAATAGGTGTGGATTAAAAAGGGCATGGATAGTTTTTAATGCAAATGTTTTGAATGTGTTATCATTTGTTGTTGTAGGCAGATGATTCCAATAAGCCCAAATAGCAAAGAGAAATAAAAAAAAAAAGCATATCAAATTAGAGCTCAGGTCTTAAGAGGTTAAATCGTATTTTTGTAATCGTCATTTGTATTTATCTAAACTTTAAAATAATTTTTTATTAACCACCCATTACTATTATTATTAGTTTATTATTTTATTTAATTGATTTTTGGTTTTGTTGGGACAGGCACACACACACACAGTGTACCTTTTAGGTCTACGTCGCTCAGTCGTCTTCCAGCTTTGGTCTGAATCAGTTCAGGTTTTGTTCTGATCCTGTCGTCGTTCACGTGTCACTGATCTGTGCTGTAAATCGTTTCCTCTGTTTCCTCTGCAGCATCTCCACATCCAAACCTGGCTGGGAAACCGTGTCTGAAACTCAAAGTCTACGTCAAACCCACCAGTGAGTCGCCTCTTCTTCTTCGTTCTTATTAGAAATTCACACGTTCAGTTAATAGAAAAAAAAAAGCAGTTTGTTCAGAATTAGAATTTTTTAGATTATTTGTTGGCACTAATTCGACAGCTTGGCCGCAGAGTCAGGAAACACGGAGACTGAGGGAGAGCTGGACTCGCTTCACTTGATTTAAAACACAGACGCTCAGTCCTCACAGTCTGTGGAGAAACAGAATCCTGAATTAAATTGTGTGTTTTAATCTGCGACTGTCTGAAGTGTGGAACAACTGACGGCGCGTTTTGTTTCCTGATGACGCTCCGACAGCTTTGGGACGTTTCACCTTCAGCAGGTGAAACCGATGCTCGGAGCGAGTCAGGTCAGGTCAGGTCAGGTCAGGTCACAGAGAGTCTACACGCTAAGCACATGTTAACTGTATGTTCATGTCTCCTTGAGAGCTGTGACCTCAGATATGATCCTACACAGTTTACAGAGAAAACACAGAAGCAGCTGAATCACAAGACTCCGGTTATTGAAGCTCTTAAAGATTCTGTAAAGAGAATTTAACTGTCGCTGCTGCTTTAATGTGAATAAAATCACCAGAGCTGAGCAGGAAGTGGAGGTGGACGGCGTGTGTCCAGGTGAATATTTTAATCAAATGATGAGTGCAAATGATTTTTCCTTCTGCAGGAGGAAACTGAAAAAACAGAGGGATGTTTCAGTCTGAGGAGGATTCTAATCACCATGCACTGTTAATAATCTCATAGATTAAATACTTCTCTTTATTAATCTGCGTGATAATTTGAATGGAATAAATAAGTTGTGATGCTAGCTGTCTGGAGAACTTTAGAAATCTGAACATTTATTTCGTTTCTTAATTAAGTTTGAAATTAATCTGCAAAGTTTAATAATCAACTTGTTTCGTAATCTGCCTGCTGAATTGAATCTATTTGCAGAATCACTTGTTTTCTGCTTAATAAATCGCAGCTTTTTAAATAATTTTGCATTTAACAAACCGCACAACTTCTGTACCACTGAATAATCTAGTTCATGAGGGTGAAATGTTTAAAAATCTGCTTCCTACACATTTGATAAATTCATCTACATTTGTTAATGTGTGACTACAAACGACCTTCTCAGTTATCGGATTTGCACAATTCTCATTAATTGTAACTTCATAACTAAGGCAAACTGAAGTTCTGTGCAGAGTGTAGCAGAGCAGGTAAAGGGAATAGAGTGAACTGATTTCAAGCACCATGCTGCATATTGTAGCTTTAATCAGATAACGAGGTTTGATCTGTTCACTAATCTGCCTGGAATCAAGTTGTGATGTTTTACAATCGTCCTGCATCACAACATGCAGAAAGCTGTGCTGTGGAACAAAGTTGGACCTCGTCCTGATCCCTCCTCTTTTTATTCTACTCATTGTTTCATGTTCGATTTAGTTTGAAGGTGAGAAACAAAAAAGAAATGCGCACACTGTACCAGAGGTGATGCAGAGCAAAGCTAACGTCTGTCCTCAGGTTTTTAAATGTTTAACCCAACAAAGCCCGATCACGTCCTTCCTCCAAAACAAATCTTTACCTGACGAACTGCAGCGTGCACTGAATGACGTGTCCTCTCTGTGTCTCAGATGACTCTGTGTACGAGTCTCCGGAGCCCTTCCTGACAGACGACACCACCGGCGGCTGCAGCCTCGCCGTGCCTCGCCTCTCCCTGCTGTCGGCCATGTTGCTCGCTGCCCTCCTCCTCCTCCTCGCCTCCTCATAGCACCTCCTCCTCTGTCTCCTGTCGCCTGGAGGAGAAACCACCAAACTGAAGCTCCATCTTCCTGACCTCTGACCTTTACCTGAACACTGCTCAGCCAATCGGAGGAGGTCAGCGGTGGGAGGAGCCTGCAGCTGAGGTCACTGCTGGTTCCACCGGGAGTTTCTGGGATCATCTCTGCTCTGTGATGAAAGTTCTGTTGAAGTTAAAAGTCCGATTTGTTACAGATCCACTGACCCGTGTTAAATGTCATCAGCTGTCCGACCTCAGCCTCTGTCGGCCCACAGATTCGAGAGTTTTCATTTTGGTGCTAGTGCAAAAGCCAAAATTTCACTTTTCCAAGTACCATTTTCTACAAATCCGTTTTTTTATTTCACAAATTGAACCAAACCTAAAGCACATACAGTGTCTGTTCTAGCTGTTTCCTACAAACCTAAAGAGCCCACGTGCCAGAACAGGATTTTATTTTGTGAACACAACATCTAGCACATATATGCAGGATACTTAAGTTATTGTTTTAAACACACTATGAAGATGCATTTGTAACGTAAAAGCCAGATTAGCTCAGTACACACACACACTTTCCTCTTGTATTTATTGGAAAATATTTGTTACTGCCTGACCCTACTGTGCAACAATAACGTCACACAGGATGATCGTCCATGATTCCAAATATCATTAAAACTTCTGCTGTGTTTTAGGGAAAATGTATTTTTTTCCAGATTTGAATTTTAATATCAAACCATCATGACTGATGATTTATAGACTTAATCACTCTGCACTGAAGATTCGTTATAATGCAATAACTGCTGCAGAGCTGATGCCTACTTTAAAGAATTAGCAGACAGAAGCAGCAGTTTATTTTTTAAATTAGGAAATAAGCAGCTAAAACATACAAATACGGTACAAATTTACAAAACACTGACTATTTCAACCAGGAAGTGAAAAAAACAATTCAGGGAGATGATCGGGTAAAAACCTGCGACAGTGATTGTAACATTTCAGCTGACAGATCGAAATCCAACATCCTGCATCTGCTGTGTGAAGTGAAACGTATTGTTGTGAGCACTCACCTGAGCAGAGTCGGTGGAGTCCAGCTTCAGAAACAAAGACTGAGTCATCTTCAGCGTTTCATCACAGATACAGACGTCGTCAGCATGAACACCAGCAGAAACGGACTCAATCAGTCAAACGTCCACCAAACTGAGCATCACGCTGAGAATCGCAGCTTCAGGCCGCTCCCTGATCTACGGGGATCTACTGATGATTACAGGGACAGAAACCGCCACAGCCGTTAAAATCGAATCAACCAGTCAATCACTCATCACTCCAACGGAAATCTAGCTGTCTTTTTAAATGACTCAGATGACTCTGTGTACGAGTCCTGGATGAAATAGTTCAACAAGAAAAGGAAACGGAATTTCAGATAACTCCTGCTTTAAGGAACATTTTAGCTGTTCTACGTAAAAATGATCAGAAAACATCTTTCTCCCGTTTGACACCATGACTGATGTACAGTTGTTAATACATCATAATACTACACATTGAAATACTGATAACACTGTGGCAGCTCAAGGTAACAGAGCTTTGCAGGTTACGAACAACCAAAGAGAGCAAACGTAGTTTCGCAGTCCAACTTAATGTAGCATCACAGGACAAGCTAGCGTAGCTTCTCAGTCTGTTGTTACTCCACATAATTATGTCGAACATTTCACTCTGATTGAAAGTTTCACTCTTAAAACCACAGTTTTGATATAAAGATTACTAATTTCTCAAGTCTTTCAGATGTTGTGGCTCATTTCTGTGACTGTAATCGTCGACCAGACTAAAATAGAAAAAGATTTCAGACCATGCTGTTCCGTCTTCGTCTCTCTCCTCCAGCCCTTCAGCAACAGACGGCCTTTCATTTCTGTAAATCTGCCAAAGACTCAAACTTTTCTATTGGAGGCCTCTTCAGGGGATGGGATGAAGGATCACTTAGACCCCGCCTACTTTAGGGCTTATCAGAAAGGGGGAGGAGTCACGTTTTTATTCTTTGCTAAATTGTGTCTTTTGGCCGTAACCGTACAAGCGAATGTTATGTCCAAAATAAAAAGGAACCAATCAGAAATGGCCTTTTTCCCCACTGGTGCTGAATTTTTAGTGACTGACCAACGTCATAGAGTCAATGTGAAAATATTCCTATGTTTTTTTATTTCTCCTTTCTCTCTTTCTACCATCCCTCCATCTTCAATGATGGGGGGGGAGTGTGTCCTTGTGTGTGGACAAGCAGGGGCATGCTGGGAAATGCAGTATGTACAACGCACTGTGATGAGGACGGACAGATGGATGATGTAGCACTTGGACTCCTGCGGAGAACGATGGAAATATTTCTTCATTCGTATGACAAAAATGAAAATTTAAAAAACTTGAAATTTTATTTTTGTGCCATTGTTCTGTTACACGAGATATGAAGGAATCAGTCTGATGTTTGTTGTTGATGTTTTTCTCCTTTTAGTTTCTGCTCGAATCACGATGCATTCTGGTCCTTGTAGTCCTGCTTGTTCAGTTTCTGTTAATGAGTCATGGTTCTGGTGGGTAACGGTGGGTTTTCTGGTTCGTCGTCCTTTTGTCGTTTTTCGTGCGGCTGGAATCAGTTTAGTGTTGCTCAAGAAAAGTTAACAAAACTGAACGAAGGGCAAAGTACAGAAAAATGTTCTGATGGTGGTTTTGTGAGCAGGAGTGAGACCTCGCTGCTGTTTACAGCATCTCCGAGCTCCAAACATATTGAAAGAAAATGTTTTTCTACATTAAAAAAATCTGCATATTTTATTCTTTGAAAGACAAAATCAGTTTTTGTATATTTTCCTATTGGATGCTTATAAAGTCCTGTTGTAAAGAATGCAGTTATCTGATTGGCTGAAGAGCTAACGAGGGGTCAGAGGTTGTTTTTCCTGCACTGCATGGGCAGGAAAAATTAAAACCAATTAAAATACATTTACTGAATTTAGTTTGAAGCAGGTTTCAGAGGGAAACAGTTTGGAGTGTATGAATCTGTGTCTGATAATTCACCACCAATAAAGACAAAGTTCCACGAAACGCTGCTTCTCCACTTTGTCCAGTTTGTTTCAGTTCAGCCAGAATATTGTGGCTGTGCTGGTTTTGTTGGTGCAGCAGTGAAGTGATCGCAGCCACATTTGTAAAGTAACTAAAAGTCAGGTAAATGTAGCTGTAATGGAGCAGAAGTGTTATCTGACAGGAAACAGAAATACTTGTTTGGATGCATCACGCCCCCTGTCGGCCAATCAGAGAACAGCCAGACAGTAGTACACTGTTGAGGTACTATTTTATGAAACTTTGTACTTCTACTCCACTACTTTGATTTTATAGTTTTAATTGCTTTGCAGATTCAGACACTAAATATAATCATCTAATAAAAGTATTAATCAGCTCTTCACCAGCTGCAGCACATTTGTTCATCAGTAAATACTGCATAGATTGTATTCTGCATACTGTTACTTCTATTTTAATGCTAGTTATACTGAGGTGTTTGTACTTTTACTTCTGTTACTGTAGCTTACCTTTACTTGTTAGACTTGCTACTAATACTTCTGTTAACTAAAATTAGGTATGCACGACTTGTAATAGAGTACTTTTACACTGAAGTAGTATTACGTGCTTAAGTGGAAAATAAAAATTTAGGACTTCTTCCAGTGCTGCTTTGAATCAGATCCATGATAACGTGTCTTCACTGAGTGTTCACACATCTAAAGCCATTTTCACCACCATTTAATAACCCGGTTTTGACCCATTTTATTCCAGTTTGACCTCAGTCAGTGTTGACAGACAAACAGGACATCCCATCAGCCCCTGCTGCTCACCTGAAGACCTGACCCTAAACCTGGCCAGCTCTGAGAGGAATCAGATCCAGTGATTTGTGGTCGCTGCTGCGTCTCAGCTGCTCTGAAACCAGTTTTTCTGATGGGGTGACGTCATAAAGAGCTGCTGCTATTAACACAGTTTATTTCCTGCATCATTCGTATCTGATATTTTCCTGTAACGATGACACAGTGAGTGTTTTTTGCCTTTACAAATACAAAGCAGGTCTGTAGCCTGTTTATAGTCCGGTTCAACTCGAGGGAATTCCAGGCTTGATGTTTTACTGGTGGTTGAGTCAAACTCAAATGTAACGTGGGACCTGTGTCCCTCAGAAATCAGCTGTTAGCTTGACCTAATGTTAATGATCACTGAACAAAGTCCATCAGCCACCACCTGTCCTGCTGCTGTATCTGGAAGGTGGTTTTAAGTCATTAAAGGACCAGTTCCATCAGAATTAAAGTTGTGTTAATCAGGTTTTGGCCACTGGGGGGCAGAGCGGCTCTACAACAAATGTGGAAACTTCTTTTAGTTGGGCCTGATTTATTTTCTGCTCGTCCCACACGGTCTCTGCAGCTCCGACCTCTGACCTCCACAGTCTGGGTCTCAGGTGAAAAATAAATGTGAAATAACAGTGGAGTCATCGGGCAGCTGCTCGATGTGCTCTGACACGAGACAGAATCAGCCTGAGGGGTCGTTTACATCAGTTTTACATCAGTTTATATCAGTTTTACATGAAAAGTTGAGACGAGTCCACAGCTCATTTCCCCTTGAAGGAGGAACAGCTGATGGTGTAGCTGCAGACTGACTGAAAACAGCAGGTTAAGTTTAAAATAACAAATTCACTGGTCCAGTCCAGCCTGGTGTGGGCCAGTGGATTTGGTCCTGTTGTATTTCTACTGTAAGTGAACCCTTTGGAATCAGCTGGTTTTCTGTGGTAATTATGTAGAAAGCGTAAAGATATTCAACAGCATTAAAGTCACTAGTACAAACTATTAACTATTTACTGCTCAGAACAATTAAACTTTCAAAGAATGAAGAACCAAGTGCTTCGTTTTCCACAAGCGATGCTGTGAAACTACCAGCACAGGATCGATGGAAGCTAGCGACGAGATGCTGGTGTCGTTGGGTTTGGGGCGACTGGAGTAACTCCTTCCTCACCTGTTGGCATCAGCTCACCTCGACTGAGGTGATTCCAAACATTCACATGCTGTTGGTACCAACTTAGTTGTGTCTGGTAAATCCACCAGGTGGCGCTGTTGCTTTGTCGATTTTCTGTGTACTTGTCAGCTGTTTGAGAGGTTTCACTCCATACTCAATCTATAATGTTCTCATAAAGGGCACTGACAGTATCCCACAATGCATTGCTCCTCGTTTTAGAAATGAGACAGTTACCGTTGTGCGGCTCAGTTCTTGGTTATTAGTGACGTAAAAATCTTCATTTTCTGCTCACTATTGGATGAACTACTGAGTTTCCCTCACACAGTGATGTCAGAAACAGCCAACTTTAATTATTCTCTGTTGTTGGTGCAAATCTTTGTTGATCCTATATTTAGTCCTGGCTCCACAACAGCAACTGACGGGCTCAATAATCAGGCAGTGTCGCTGGGATCCAGTTCAGTCAGTGATCGAAAGTTTATATCAGTCAGATCATGTGTTTCAATAGAAACACACAGACACACACACCCCTCTTCACGTGTTCATCTGTCATCTT
This sequence comes from Anabas testudineus, assembly GCF_900324465.2. NCBI lineage: Eukaryota > Metazoa > Chordata > Actinopteri > Anabantiformes > Anabantidae > Anabas > Anabas testudineus. The sequence goes on along the minus strand of NC_046613.1, from coordinate 25,675,235 downwards.
CATCACCTCCTCCACCTCTTGTCTCGTGTCCTGACCGACATTCAGACCAACAACCTTGGTCCAGCAGCTTACAACACAGTGAGTGGACGACTGTCACTCATCATATTTTAGTGTCTGTCCTTGACAGTAAACATGAAAATAACCTGAACGTCTGAGGAAAAGCTGTGATTGGTAGAAAACTGAGTTTCCCTGAGCAGATTTTTCAGTAAAACCTGACTTGTTGTCTCGTTGACTTGTTTTCACAGCACTCAGTCAAATCAGTTTCATTTCACTAGAAAATCAACCTGCAGGTGTCGAGTTCACAGCAGCAACAGAAACTGTTGAAACTCCACCCATCTGATAAAACCAGGCTCTGCCGTCAGAGCGGAGCAGACGCCGGCGGAACCGAACACTGGGAGGAAGCTGCTTTTTGGATCACGGGAACGGATTAAACCAAAGTCTGAGAAGACTTCAAGAAATTAACAGGGAGACGAAGCTGAACTGTGAAATGGCTCCAACACCGAGAGGTCGATGTGAGTACCCGTCAGCAAACATCAAGTTAGTTCCTCAACCCTGAAGCCGACTGATGTGTTTTATACGGCTCATGTTTCTCCTGAACAGTCGAACAGAGACCCAACGCACAGAGGAGAGGAGGCCGACGAAATAACCCCCGGCAGCCCCCGAGACGGGATCAAATCAGACAGAGAACAGGTAACAAAGACGTTTTCCCCTGTTCACTCTGAATTAACTGGTTCATGTATTCACAGGCTTTATCTGTACATATCATCATGTTACTAACATCCAGCCCCAAAACACGAACTCATCTCACCTCTCAGACGACAGCAGGATACTGGAACCTTTTACAGACTCAACAATGAATCCAAGAAACTGACCAATTATTACAAATGATAGATAAATGTTTTGGCCTGTAGAAACATTTCAAATGTCTGTTATCACTGCTGCAATGCCAGGCAGAGACGTGTGCACAGATACAGACGTGCTACTGCTCATACTGACATCACACAAAGACGGACGCGCGCCACATCCTTACTTTGTTAGTGCCGCCACTTCACAAGAACAATGTTAAAGACGTGAACAGAACAAAGGATCCAGTTTCCTTGTGTGGTGCACGTGCAATGAGGGTTTTTACCAACCAGTGCTCAAGTTCACATCTATTTAGGCTTCACGGTTGAAATGCTGTGAGCTACAATAACTGACGACGTCTCACAGAAACAAAGAGCAAAGCTTTCTGTGGACCAACACAGATAAAGGGGAGGCTACACACCCTGGACAGTGTCTTTGAACTGCTGCCATCAGGGAGAAGGTTCTGTCTTTTTTTTTTTTGTCTTTTTGGTTTTTTTTTGACTGTCTCTAATTATTTATTCTGTTCTTTATTCCATTTTTATTTTATATATGACACAGACTGGTTTGTTCCTTAATCTCGTTGTACGATGATGCAATAACTATAAAGTTTATCTTATCTTATCTTAAAGTGAGCTCACTTTGGACTCGTCAACACTGATGCAGCGTTTCAGAGACGACATGAGAAAAGCTTCATCTTCAAATGTCTCCCAACTAACTTCCAGCTGCACAGACATGTACGGTGTCTCAGGGAGAACTGGGTGACACCGTCTAGCTTTAATCCCACACTGACGTGTTTTCTCTCGGGGGCTCATTGAGGTTGGTTGTACTCTCGGCTGAGGCCGTTCTGTTCCACTCACCTGTTCATACTTGACTCTGCTGAGGCTGGTACCAGTTCCCGTTCAAACTTGTTGCCCTCGTCACTCGTACGTCTCGAACCTGATCCGTTCATATAGAACAGCTGGACTCAGTTCACTTGATGAACTGATCATGTTTGTGATGCAACAGGTTCATAGTACAATGGACACACCCGAACATACTGGGGGGTGTGACAGTCGTTCCTGAACGTGATTTGCATTGGCTCAGATTCCCTCTGAACTTAATTCACTTGGTGTAAGAGAGGATGTGTACGTGTGTTACGCACTGAATGATGTCAAACTGTTAAAGTGCTTCTTCCTGTCATCCTGAGATTTTGTTGCTATAGTAAAGCGTTTATTCCATAAACAGCTTTACTACTACAGTTGATTCCTCTGGATCAACTGTCCTCTTTCATTTGCCAACACACTAAATCCTTATTCAAATATGGCCGCCTCCACCTTGTCTGCACCTGTTGTCATTCACGCAGTTTTTCAGATCATCCCCAAAACGTGAAAGTTTCGAGACTGTGCTTTTAGTACTTTGACTCAATCGGGGCCTTGAAGTAGTCAAATAATACTGAATCAGGAAAATTGTTCTGTCCGAAACATTTTTCCAGAGTTAGAGAAAAAAGCTGCTTCTTTTTTTTTGCGCCAGTCGATCTGTGTTGTACAATGTCATTTTATTTCTCACTATTTCTTTACCAGGCACCATGGTGGAGCTTCGGATTGAAGCTCAAGCTCAAGTCCCAGTATGTGAATGATGTTCTTATGGCTTCCACCACTAGTGATACCGATAAATCTTAAATACCAGAATATCTCCTGACCTTGAAATCTGCTTTCTTCCACAGCTGGAGGCCAGGAAATACTAACAAATAAGAGACAGCTGTTGAAGATGGTTGTATCGAATCTGCTGCCTCTGGAAATAACGCAGGATCCAAACTTTCTGGATTTTATCCACACACTCAAGCCCACTTTTCAAATTCCTGCCAACATGTGCACTCTGCTCAACGACGTTCACAAGAAACAAGAGGAAGAGCTGCGAAACATTTTGGCAGCTGCTGATGACATCGTGTTGACATGTGAGTTGTGGTCTTCAAGACCTGAAGACTTCTATCTAACAGTGAGTTGCCATTTTGTAGATGGCTACGGGAATCTCAAGTCGTACATGCTCAAAACTGCAAGCATGCTGGGAGACAACTCTGCTGCCAACATTCAGAATCAGCTCTCAGCTGTCATGGAGGCTTGGGGCATAAAGGAAAAGGTCCACAGTGTCGTCAGAGCCGGCATGCCTCAACTGAAAGGAGTTAAAGCAAAATGGTTGCACATGCCCTGTTTCGCTGATACCCTGAATGTGATATTTAAGAATCTGATGAGCAACAATGAGCTCTCAAAGGTCCTCAAGAAGTGCCATAACATTGTCAGGTTCTTCAAGTACAACTCTGAAGCTGAACAGAAGCTCAGAAATATTCAAAATCGGCTGGGTCTGGTCAAAGACAAGCTGATCCTGCACTCTGGGGACCAGTGGCTCGCCTGGCTGCACATGCTCAAGAGTCTGAATGGCCAGTACTCCGCCATGGTGATGGTGATCAACGAGAAAGGCAAGACAGATTTAATTCTAAACGAAAAGGATAAAGAGAAACTCAACAACGTCATATCTGCTCTGGAACATCTGAAGAAAGCCACGTCCATGATGAAAGGAAATGGATTCGAGACCATTGCAGTCATGTTGCCACTTTTGAAGACACTCATGGACTCACTTGAAAAAGAAAAGACAAACAACGATGTTGCTCAGATGTTACTGTCCCAGTGCAGAGAGGACTTTGGTGACATCAACAAAAACCGACTGGCTACCAACACGTTCCTCGACCCAAGATATAAAAACCAGCTGGGACAGCAGAGCAGAAAGCAGGCGATATACGAAATAACAAAAGAGCTCAACGCGGCTAAAGTCCTTTCTGCTGCCAAGGTCAAAGACCTCCTGGACAAATACATGGCCTATGAACCCAACGCAGAGGATTCAAACCCTTTGTCCTGGTGGAGGAACACAGGGAAGAAGAACTTTGGCGAATTAAGCAAGTTTGCTCTGAAGAAGCTCGGGGTCGTCTCCACTGCTGTGCCCTTAGAGAGAGCCTTTTCCAGTGCAGGTGATCGGTTCTCCAACCTGAGGAACTCCATCGAGCCAGAAAACCTCAACGTGATCCTGTTTCTCCACAGCAACTGGTAAACCAACAACTAGCTTTCTAATAGGAGCCATCAGTAAAAAGGCTTTTCCACAGCATCGGATAGCAACAGCAGACTAAATCTCACCAGGGCCTTTAGTGTGATGACAGAACTGACAGACACACGTTGGACTGTGGAAATCAACCTCCAGACACCGTCATCACTGCCATGTAAACAAAAACCAATCAGCATCAGGCTCAGATCCAATGTGCTTTATTTACAGTCCAACTTAACCAGCACCCATCCGGAAAAAGACCTGAAGGTCTGGTCCTGTTTCTTTTCAGTCCTGATCCCAGAGTTTTCTAACAGTTGGTGTTCACCTCAATGTTGACTGACACCTCCAGCTGCTACACCCGATTTCTGAGCTTCTTCCACAATAGATACACCCGGTTCTGTCTCATTATTCGAGGTCACTGTCCAAAGCTTAAGCTGCTTGTAGATCTTAGCTGGGAGATTATCTTTTAAAATAAAGAATATAGAAATTAAGCTGTATTTATTTATTCGAACCTGAGCAGTGGTGTCTTTAATCCGGATCCAGGTCTGGAACCGCTGGCCGTACTTTTTAAAACTTCATCTTTACAGCGAGTTCAAATCCTCACAACAGCTGGAACCTGAACTATTGCGGGCGCAGCAACAGAGGACAGTCAAATAAGGTCTAGGAATAATAATACCAGCTCTCATTGACAGGGAGTGGCAGCTGTCGTTGGCCCAGGCCTTTGAATTTTACCAACCCTCCACTTTTCACTGTCTTAGCCCGATTTCCTCACACGGTAAATATCCTCCCATCTAATGACACCGTTTCACTGTCTTCTTCTTCTACATGCACTAATTTTGTTGTGTTGTCTTTAAATCATCCCAGAAAACTTTGAATAGATTTCTATATTTGAATTTATATGACTTCTTGTTTAGTTTCTGTACCTTCGGAACTGAATAGGAAATCATTTCTTTTAGTAACTGTGAAAACTTTAAGTTACAGACAGTACGAATATGAATTTGAGTTTGAATTAAAGTTGTCGATACATCGACTCCTCTGTGTTTTTATTATCATCATTTCAATCATAAGAAATAAAACATCAGAATTAACGACAACAAAACTTCAGTTCATGCTGGAACTAATAGAGGTTGTGTAGACTCGACCCAGAAGCACAATTCAAGCTTAATGCTCACCTGTGTGACGCCATCTGTGTGGGCGTGGTCAGCAGGTAGTCGTGGAGTGAACCGATAATTCAGCTGCACCCTGAAAACAGAAGAATGACAGAGGAAAAGGTTCCCGAGGGATCACGGACAGTATTTGATCCAGTGTCTCTGGTGTTTCTAGTAAAGTGGGAAACTTCTGTTCATCCACCCAGAACCGAACAGACCCAGAACCAGACCTGTGGATTTGAACCCAGAGCCAACCACCACACCACAAACCTCCAATAAAAATGTTTTCTGCTGTCACATTCACTTATTTTACTAAAGGTTCCGTTTGTGTCAAACTGTTCTGAAATCAGGTTGTCGGATTCTGCAGAACCTGGATTTATGAGACACAAACGATCAGCAGAACCAGGTTCCACACTGCAGAACATTTCAGAGCATGGACTTGGTCTTTTAATGTTCTTGAACTGTTACTAGAGGTCGTGTACTTCTACCACCACCGAGTATTTTGAGGAGAATTGGAACTATGATCAAATCTACATCAGTCACCTGCACCAGGTGAGCTGATGCAGCCGCAGCTCGAACTGAGAAGATGAGACACGAGCAGGACTCAGAACTCACCGGGACCAAAGTTCTGAGCTTTTCAACTCGTGAAACACTCGAAGAGGAACAAACAGCGCCTCACCTGAGACCTGAGACCAAACATGTGGTCGTGAGGAACACGAGAACAGAGCAATAGAAACATTTCAAAATAAAAGCACAGCAGGATGTGATGAGGGGTGAGACCTGTCGGTTCTGTCGAACCGCAGAGGTTCGATTCATGCTTCAGGTACAGGGGGTCTGACTCCTACCAGCAGCAGCTTGATCACGCTCCGGGACTCAGATCCGGGATCCAGGTCGTGACGGAGCAGGAGGCGACGCCGGAAAACACGACTCCTGCAGCGGGGGGGGGGGCGGGGCGGGGCGGCTCCTGGCTCCTGCAGGTCCCTGGGGTGCTGCTTCCTGGGACCCGGTCTGTCCGAGGTTAATGGGGCTGTCATTACTGACGGGGTCTCCATGGAAACGACGCGTCACGACACACAGACGGGGACGCAGGTCGGTATAAAAGAGGCGGCGGGACGCGGAGGAGACGGACAGTGATGCTCCGGAGACCCGAGCTGAACCTACCGGACCCCGTGAGTGCTGCCCCGGAACCGCTCAGTCCAACCCGGAGTCCTCCTCCAGCCTACTGCCTGAGAGACATGCTGGACACGTTGAACAGGTGAGAGACCCGCTCTCCGCTGCTCAGGTTCCGCGTTTGTTAGAACCAGGGTGAAACCTTCCAGCCCAACAGAACCGAGCCGTTAGAAACAGGTTCCAATGTTCACTGGTGTGATTCTGGTTCTGTCTGTCTGCAGAGGTCCGGATCGAGGCACCAGGACCAAACACAGAACGTCTCCACATGGGATCAACGTCAACAACGGTACGAGTTCCCATTTTTACAACCGGACCGAATCCGAACAGTCAGACTATGGAGTTGGTATAGAAGTGTTCAAGTCCATCTACTGATGTCCAGCTGTAGAGCATAAACATGTAATGAAATGAAATGAATGAAATAAAATAAAATTAAAAAAATTAATTAAACTAAATGAAATGAAATTAAATTAAATTAAATTAAATTAATGAAATGAATGAAATAAAATTAAATAAAAAAATTAAACTAAATTAAATTAAATTAAAAAAATTAATTAAACTAAATCAAATTAAATTAAATAAAATGAAATTAATGAAATAAAATTAAATTAAAAAATTTAATTAAACTAAACTAAATGAAATGAAATTAAATTAAATTTAAAAAATTAATTAAACTAAATGAAATAAAATAAAATAAAATGAAATTAATGAAATAAAATTAAATTAAAAAATTTAATTAAACTAAACTAAATGAAATGAAATTAAATTAAATTAAATTAAATTAATGAAATGAAATTAATGAAATGAATGAAATAAAATTAAATTTAAAAATTTAATTAAACTAAACTAAATGAAATGAAATGAAATTAAATTAAAAAAAATTATTAAACTAAATGAAATGAAATTAAATTAAATTAAATTAAATTAAATTAAAAAAATTAATTAAACTAAATGAAATGAAATTAAATTAAATTAAAAAAATTAATTAAACTAAATGAAATGAAATAAAATTAAATTAAAAAATTTAATTAAACTAAACTAAATGAAATGAAATTAAAAAAATTAATTAAACTAAATGAAATGAAATGAAATGAAATTAAATTAAATTAAATGTTTCCCACCGCCCTTCATGGCGTCACCTCAGATACTCCGTTTGACGTCACGGACTAGAACCTGATTCATTAGGCCTCTGATCCGGTTTCTGCCTTGACTGACCCCCTCTCCTCTCCCCCCTCAGGTTCTCAGGTCCGTCGGGTCTTCACCAACAGTCGGGAGCGCTGGCGGCAGCAGACCGTTAACGGAGCCTTCTCCGAGCTGCGGCGGCTCATCCCCACGCACCCCCCCGACCGGAAGCTCAGCAAGAATGAGATCCTGCGCCTCGCGCTCAGGTACATCAACTTCCTGGACCAGCTACTAACACACCAGGACCTCAAGGGGGCCTCCCGGGGCCGAGCCGGGAGCCTGGAGCAGGAGGACGGGCCGCAGGGGGAGCTGTCCCCGAACTCCAGCTGTGAAGGTTCCGTGGACGGAGACTCGGACGGTCTGATGGAGGAGCGGGCCTGTGGCGGTCCTCGGTTCCTCCAACTGGCAACCAGCTACAGCTGATCAGGTCCAGCAGAGACCAGGAGGCGAGATCAGACTGATCCGCAATGTTGGCTCTAAGAGAGTCGAGTGAGACCGAAGCTGCAGGCAGCAGAACCGGATCTAAATCCAGGTGATTTCCATTTAGTAGTTTTCCCTGTTCCCCAGACCGGCATCCAGATTCTGGATCATGCTCGAAGTGAGTCCAGCACTCCTCTAACTAACCAGTTACCTCTGTCTACTCCTGAACCCCCGATGTTAGTCTCAGGGGAACCAGGAACCAGTAAATGTTCTGTCACAGTTCCTCCTTCGTGCAGACCGGACCAGGACACGTGGAGTCCAGGTCCAAAACCAGGATGTTGAATTAGTCAAAGTAAAAGTTCAGATGATGTTGTGGTTGTTGTTGAGATCATGATCAAACTGATGTGATGTTCACATCAGACTCTAGTGTGAAGTTCTGCTGTCGGAGCAGAAGAACCCGGAACCGAACTTAGTTTCTTTAATGTTAAAGGAACGTTGGTGTAAAATGGAATCTGTCAAAATAAAAGAGATTCTGCTCTAAACTGCTGCTTCATTCCCTGATTTTATCATAAGATCCAATCCACGGGTCAGTGTTTGTTAGAACCAGGAGAGAATCACCTTCAGGGTTCACTGAAACAGAACCAAGCCCGGTTAGAAACAGGTCCACTGTTCACTGAGGGGCGTGTTTGTTCTTAGGTAGCTGAAGAACCCGGTGGTCGGACTTTTATTGTGAAGGGATTATAATAATAATAGTGATACTACTACTACTACTATTAATAATAATAGTGATACTACTACTACTGCTACTATTAATAATAATAGTGATACTACTACAACAACTACTACTATTAATAATAATAGTGATACTACTACAACAACTACTATTAATAATAATAGTGATACTACTACTGCTACTATTAATAATAATAGTGATACTACTACAACAACTACTACTATTAATAATAATAGTGATACTACTACAACAACTACTATTAATAATAATAGTGATACTACTACTACTATTAATAATAATAGTGATACTACTACAACAACTACTATAATAATAGTGATACTACTACTGCTACTCATAATAATAGTGATACTACACACTACTATTACATATATATAATGTGATACTACTACAACAACTACTACTATTAATAATAATGATACTACTACTACTATTAAATAATAGTGATACTACAATACAACTACTACTATTAATATAATAGTGATACTACTACTACTATTAAATAATAGTGATACTACTACAACAACTATACTATAATTAATAGTGATACTACTACAACAAACTACTACTATTAATATAATAGTGATACTACTACTACTATTAATAATAATAGTGATACTACTACAACAACTACTACTATAATAATAGTGATACTACTACAACAACAACTACTATTAATATAATAGTGATACTACTACTATTAATAATAATAGTGATACTACTACAACAACTACTACTATTAATATAATAGTGATACTACTACTATTAATAATAATAGTGATACTACTACAACAACTACTATTAATAATAATTGTGATCTACTTCTATTAATAATAATAGTGTACTACTACTATCTTAATAATCATAGTGATACTACTACAACAACTACTATTAATAATAATTGTGATACTACTACTATTAATAATAATAGTGATACTACTACTACTATTAATAATAATAGTGATATTACTACTACTATTAATAATAATAATAGTGATACTACTACTACTACTACTACTATTAATAATAATAGTGATACTACTACAACAACTACTATTAATAATAATAGTGATACTAATACTACTACTATTAATAATAATAGTGATACTACTACTACTATTAATAATAATAATAGTGATGCTACTACTACTACTACTATTAATAATAATAGTGATACTACTACTATACTACTACAACAACTACTATTAATAATAATAGTGATACTACTACTACTACTATTAATAATAATAGTGATACTACTGCTACTAATAATAATAATAATAATAGTGATACTACTACTACTACTATACTACTATTAATGATAATAGTGATACTACTACTACTACTACTATTAATAATAATAGTGATACTACTACTACTACTACTACTATTAATAATAGTGATACTACTACTACTACTACTACTACTAATAATAATATATGATACTACTACTATTAATAATAATAGTGATACTACTACTACTATTAATAATAATAGTGATACTAATACTACTACTATTAATAATAATAGTGATACTACTACTACTATTAATAATAATAATAGTGATGCTACTACTACTACTACTATTAATAATAATAGTGATACTACTACTATACTACTACAACAACTACTATTAATAATAATAGTGATACTACTACTACTACTATTAATAATAATAGTGATACTACTACTACTACTACTACTAATAATAATAGTGATACTACTACTACTACTATACTACTATTAATGATAATAGTGATACTACTACTACTACTATTAATAATAATAGTGATACTACTACTACTACTACTACTATTAATAATAATAGTGATACTACTACTACTACTACTACTACTACTAATAATAATAATAATAATAATAATAGTGATACTACTACTACTATTAATAATAATAGTGATACTACTACTACTATTAATAATAATAGTGATACTACTACAACAACTACTATTAATAATAATAGTGATACTACTACTACTACTACTACTACTATTATTATTATAAATAATAGTGATACTACTACAACAACTACTATTAATAATAATAGTGATACTAATACTACTACTATTAATAATAATAGTGATACTACTACTACTACTACTACTATTAATAATAATATAGTGATACTACTACTACTATTAATAATAATAGTGATACTACTACTACTACTACTATTAATAATAATAGTGATACTACTACTACTACTAATAATAATAATAGTGATACTACTACTACTACTACTATTAATAATAATAGTGATACTGCTACTGCTACTACTATAATAATAATAATAGTGATACTACTACTACTATTAATAATAATAATAGTGATACTACTACTACTACTACTAATAATAGTGATACTACTACTACTAATAATAGTAGTGATACTACTACTACTACTAATAATAGAGATACTACTACTACAACTACTAATTCTAATCATACTGACACACTTGGTACCGACCCATCAGTAAAGGAACAGATGATTCATGGTGAACACAGGACGCAGACGTGGCTGAACTGAAAGGATTGTTTCAGTTGTTTCAGTGTCATCATCTCTCAGCTTTAGGAAACTTTACTGACTGAAATGAACTAAGACAATAAAATTATCAATTTAAAGTCAATAAAATCTTCAATTTAAAGTCAATAAAATCTTCAATTTAAAGTCAATAAAATTATCAATTTAAAGTCAATAAAATTATCAATTTAAAGTCAATAAAATCTTCAATTTAAAGTCAATAAAATTATCAATTTAAAGTCAATAAAATTATCAATTTAAAGTCAATAAAATCTTCAATTTAAAGTCAATAAAATTATCAATTTAAAGTCAATAAAATCTTCAATTTAAAGTCAATAAAATCGAACTAAAAGCTCCAAACTGAATCTCTCTGCTGGGATTCACTCATTTCTCTCTCTCTTTTCTATTAAATGTGTTTGGCTGCAGGATTTATTAACCTTTTATGTACTGATGCGTTTGCACAGATTCTTTCCACCATTTGACTCTCCGGGGAGGGGGGTGGGGGGCGGTGGGCACACTAATTAACGACTCTCATTAGGTTCAGTGATAATAAACTGTTTCCCACAGTTCGCTTTGTCAGGAGGAGCAGGGACGGTGGGCGTGGAGCTGATGGCTGATAAACCCCTCGGCCAATCAGACGCCTCCCCCGAGAGACGACAACAACAGCAACAGGTCCCATAGGAGGTGGGGGGGTCAGAGGGGGAGTGATTCAATTAGAGCTGAGGGTGAGATGCTGCCTCACGGTCAGTTCCCACCTCTGTTCACGTCATTATTCCTTTACAATACTAACACTGATACTAATACTGTAATACTTCAAATACAAATACTGTTCAGGGGGTCTCTCTCCTGTTCAGGACTCCTGTCCACACAAAGGTTCGTCACTGTATGAGCATCCAGCCAGCATTTATATGGGACTGAAGTACAGAGCCGAGCCTGATGAACACGGGTCACACTCAGTAAACACTGTGGAACTTTGTGTGGTACCAGGAGGAACTGGGAGTCGAACCTCCGGTGCCACAGCTCGTGGACAGCTGCCCTACCAACTGAGCTCCAGCTGACACCCATTACATTTACATTTAGTCATTTATCCAAAGCGACTTACAAGCAGGGTACAAGTGTAGGCAGTGCAGCGTGAGGAGGTCTTGCCTAGGGACCCCTACTGGGGTTGGCCACAGCTGGGATTTGAACCCCATCAGATGGGAGGCAGTGATGTTACCACTATACTAACCGCCCACATACGGCATAGGGCCCACTTCACACCCCAGAGCAAGGTGGGTTTACAGCAGAATGCGTTCGAGGACCTTGGATCAGTGTGGAAAAGCGAGCGTTAAATCATTTGGTTAAAACTAATTAAGAGACCGAGGTGGGAACTGAGCATGAAGCAGCATCTCACTGCTCCTCTGACCCCCCCACCTCCTCTGGGACCTGTTGCTGTTGTTGTCGTCTCTCGAGGGGGCCGTCTGAGGGGTTTATCAGCCATCAGCCCCCCCAACCTTCACTGATGATTTATTTATCTGATGTTTTCATCTTCACTATCTTCATGGTATTGTTATTAGTAGTACTCATAGTAGTAGTGGTAGTAGGAGTAGTGGTAGTGGTAGTGGTAGTAGTGGTAGTAGTGGTAGTAGCGGTAATAGTAGTAGTAGTTGTAGTTGTAGTAGAAGTAGTAGTATTAGTAGCAGTAGCAGTAGCAGTTGTAGTAGTAGTAGTGGTAGTGGTAGTAGTAGTGGTAGTGGTAGTAGTCGTAGTAGCGTAAATGTAGTAGTAGTTGTAGTTGTAGTAGCAGTAGTAGTAGTAGTAGTAGTAGTAGTAGTTGTAGTAGCAGTAGTAGTCGTAGTCATAGTAGTGGTAGTAGTGGTAGTAGCAGTAGTGGTAGTAGTAGCAGTAGTAGTTGTAGTCATAGTAGTGGTAGTAGCAGTAGTGGTAGTACTTGTAGTAGCAGTAGTAGTAGTAGTAGTAGCAGCAGCAGCAGTAGTAGTAGTCATAGTAGTGGTAGTAGCAGTAGTAGTAGTGGTAGTGGTAGTAGTAGTAGTAGTGGTAGGAGTAGTGGTAGTGGTAGTAGTAGCAGTAGTAGTTGTAGTCATAGTAGTGGTAGTAGCAGTAGTGGTAGTACTTGTAGTAGCAGTAGTAGTAGTAGTAGTAGCAGCAGCAGCAGTAGTAGTAGTCATAGTAGTGGTAGTAGCAGTAGTAGTAGTGGTAGTGGTAGTAGTCGTAGTAGCGGTAATAGCAGTAGTAGTAGTACTTGTAGTAGCAGTAGCAGTAGCAGCAGTCGTCCTGTCAGCGTTGGTCAGTACACTCATTCGGTTCAGTTTCTCTTTAGAGTCTGTTGATAAATGGGATTCTATTATTTCACGTAGGTTAATTTACATCTTTTTTCCTTGTGTCTCATTAATCATGTTGATTTAATTTAAGAGTTTTATAATAAAAACTTTTGCTGCCTTGTGTGATTCAACTGTTTCTGTATAATAATTATTAGTTTTCAGTTCACAGGTTAACACTGATCCAGGTCTTTGTTAATCTTGTAAAACGGAGACATCTGCTGGTCGACTGCTGCAACACCGACACTAAAACTGGTCCAACGGCTGTTGTAGTCTCAATTGTTTATTTTCCATGAAGTCTTTTGGTACGATCACTTTCAGTTTATCTGAAGCCTTCGTTCCTTCACAGACGCAGGTTGTTATAATCCTATACTGTTTGTCACGTTACAGGATCAGTACTTTCTCCTTTGATAAACTTTTACTTTGAAATAGTAAAAATATCATTTTGCCCTCGATCTACAAACAGTAACCTATAAATATTAATTAATATTAACAATCATCTGTCCTTTACAAAAGAATCGGGGTCTTTGCTGCGACCTGGTTCATCCCGTTTCCTTCCTGAACACTGAAGCGACATAATGAACAAACCACAAGTCCAGTTTTTATTCTGTGTGGACGGTTTTGTGAAAAGCTCAGAGTGAAGAGACTGAAACGTGCTGCAGGTTTCACGCAGCGTCATTAACCCGTGTTCACCAGCTGATTGAGGCGTCAGGTCCATTAAAAATGTATTTTAATTATAATATAATTGGAAGAGGAACCCGGGACAGAACCACTGACCCTGTGCTTCGTGGACAGCAACATGTCAAGAATACCGTCCAGTTGGACTGATCAGAACATGAGTCTGGAACGACACACAGGTCAACGACAGCTTCCAGGGATTCTGGTTCTAAATAACCTTTGAGTCGTGTCTGAAGTTTCCATCAGTATGTTTTTTATTGTAGGAAGAAAATAAAACAGAGACTTTATGAAGTGCAAAGAAAATGTAAATATAATACAGTTTAACAATGATTCAACTTCACGCCCATTGGATCAGAGAGTCCTGTCACTGGATGGGTTTCATCATCAGCTACTGTGTTTGAAACACGTTCAAGGAGAATCACCCGCCACATGTTAAACTATGTGTGGGTATAAAGGAACATCAACAGAAAGTTGTCTACAGGTGAGAACACACCTGGATTCATAATTTCTTATCCGACTATTCCCAAATGAAAAAAAAAAAACACCTTTAAAAACAGAGCAAACGCTGGAGTCATACAATTAAAGTCAACAGAAAACAACATGAAAGGAACCCAGGAACCATCTCTGGGGACTGCCCGGGTCCTCAGCTGAGTCCAAATCAAAGAACCAACCTGACAGATTTCTCATTAGCGTGGCTGCTGTGATTTGTGTTTCGACCGCTCAGACAAGAACATGAGCTGTTTCAGTTTTAGCAGGACCTGTTTGTCTGGGTTCACTCAGTCATGCGATGCGGGGCAGAAAAAAGTTTGACTGACAGCTGCTTCACTCAGTTGTAACTTTATTAGGAACAGTCTAGTCCTGCAACACAGAGAGGCGTACTGCAGTACCCAGAGAGGCGTACTGCAGTACCCAGAGAGGCGTACTGCAGTACCCATTTAAGCAGTATTTAATCTCACTGAGCTCGATTGTTGAGCTCAGTGAGCTCGATCAACTCAGCGAAGTTAACACAAAAAAATCACACGGGACACGGTAATGAGAAAAAAACCAGGTTGAAATGAAGCGGAATGATCCTTTAAAACCTCGTTTCAGACTGAAAACTGCAGAGCAGAAACCGACAACATGTCAAAGTGTCCAGAGCTGCCTGTCAGGCGGATCTCTGTGTGCAGCTTCTTTTGCTGCTCTGGAGTCAGTTCACAGTAGTTTCAGCACAAACAGTCAAAGCAGAAAAGCATAAACAGAAGAACCCGATTCTCCATCAACAACGACACCACGTTCTAAAAATATTCTTTGTACTGCTCACAGTCCAGAGCAGCTTGGAGCTTTGGCAACAAATGTTTGGTCCATTTTTAGATCCACCAGCAGATGCTGGTCAGTCCTCTCTCTCCGATCCATAATCAATAATACCTGATAGGTCTCCGGCCGTCCGATCCATAATGAGATAAGGAAGCTCCAACAGGACTCATCTGAACAGAGACACAGATAAACAGTGATCAGATCAATAGTTTGATCAGTTACAACACGTCACCACAGGTCAGCAGGTCAGTTAAAGAACCAGTGATGACATCACATTTCAGTCCTGCAGGCAGCAGATTTTAGTAATGAGGACAAAAATGGTGGAAAGGCCCAAAAATGACCCACGCAGCTGTTTTATGTCTGTTTGTGGTGATTTTAAATCTCTGTCTCGGATCGTTTATTTTATTCAAACAAGAAACGAGACCCCGGTTCAGCAAATGTGAACGTGACTGCGGTTCAACGTCTGAGTTTACTAAGGAGTTTTAGGAATATCAGAGGATGATGACTGAGAGCGACCGATGTGACAGACCAGCAGTGATTCACCTGGAGTCACGCTCTTTAAAATGTTTAGCGTGTTACTGACAGTCACACGTAGCTGAAACCAAGTCAGTGTTGATTTCTGAAACAGTAAAGTCCTTTTTTTATTCTGGGCTCTACTGAAATACTTCACATTTCCAAAAATCTACAGTGCTTCTAAAAATATGACCCCTTTAAATATTTGTACTCTACTATACCTGTTTGTATAATACTTGTACTTGCAGTATGTATCACCATCTGTAGAAAAGAATGTGTCATAACGGCCTGAATAATTTCAGAAACAGACTGAATTCAGTTCAGATCTGTTGTCTCAGATTTACTGCATTTACTTCCATGTGGCGGTTCCTGATTCAGACTGAGTCCCATCTGTCCCTGTTACTGGAAACTGTTTTCATTCCTTCTGGACACATAGTTGATGGTGTTGTTGTGTGTTGACCTCTGACCTGCGCAGGCTGCGAGCTTCGTACAGCGTGTCGTCCTCGTCGCTCTCCACCGCCTCCATCTCCACAGAGTCGTCGTAGTTCGACAGCAGACCGTACTTCTTCCTCTGGATGGGCTTCTTCAGCCTGACAACATTATCAATAAAACTGTTGCTTAAAACCACCGAACTCTTTCCAAGATCTGAGGAAAAAAATACACCTGATCTCATTCTGTTCCAGCTAGTTAGTGGCAGGATCCAGCCCTAAACTTTGAAGAAATTAACACTTTTGGTGTTAATTTCCACAACTGTGGTCCACAGTTTGGTGGATCTGATTCTAAAGTAGCTTAAGAAACTCACGTCAATACATAGAGCTACTTATAAGAGACTGGAATTTGGTGTGGAGTTGATCCACAGTGATAGTACACGTGTTATGATGGTAGAGTTTTACCATCATAACCAGTTTACAAAGTAATGTACCTTTGCAAACAGGAAAAGAAGCCTAAAATTGGCAGATTTGAAATAGCAGCTGGCTCAACGTCTACCCAGACGTAGGAGAAAAGAAGGTGGCGAGGCTGCTCACATTTAAACAATAATCAATGCACTTTCAAAGACATCTGGCTGATTATAATCATGCAGAAGTATCTATTCAAACTTTACGAAGAGACTAAGTCCACATTTTACAGCATACAGACCTCTGCTGAAAGAAAGCAATCCAAATCATTGGATTTATGTATGAAGTTTGGCCTGATGTCAATGACTGCCAAACTATGACAAAAACAAACATCAGATCCTATAAGTCATCAGAAGTCACACCAAACTGCACTAATAAATCTAGTTATTTAATGGGTTCTTGTTTCACTAGATGTACCTAATCTTTTTTTGTGAGTTTGGCATCTAGGAGGCAGCGATACAGATTTTAAAGTATCAATTTAAATACCTACATTTTAAAATTGAGTTTGGTGTCATGTCTACTAACATACAATTATGACTGGTGGAATAAATGACCAGTTATACTACACTGACACACGTCTGTATTTTGTACTGCCTTAGTACAAAGTGTACTGTACTCACTTGTGTGTGTGTGGAGCTGGAGAAGGTCAGGTTGTGAATATTAGTGATAATCTTCACGTCATTTCCATGAGAATAAAACAGGAGCAGAGGGTTAAAGTGAGGAGCAGCTGATGGGAGTTAGGCATGACGTCATATAGCATTACTTCATCATAATTAACAGAATTTACCAGCTACACTAATATAATCCTGTAGTTCTCGTCTTCTTCATCCACGCTGTGATAAATAGGGAACATTACGTTTATATCTGCGTACATTATGTAAGGCCCTGTAAGTTGGACAAGATCTTAAACCAAACCCCATTCAAAAATGTAGTGTTTAACGCTTCGCCTCCTTCCAGCACTATTACATACTTAATTACAAGTTTTCCGCGTCTCTGTGTAAATCTGCAGGAGCCGCTCCTCGGTTCGGGGCCTGTTTAATCTCAAAAAATGAGGAAAATGAGAAACGATTCTTCTTTTTTTGAGAAAAACTGAGTGCGCAGCAGCGTGTTGTCAGTGGAATAATGAAGGTTCTCACCGCACGGCTCGGATGAGGAAGTACAGGACTCCGATCGTGGTGATGCCGATGAGGACGTACAGGGCCCTCTGGATCATCGAGCTGTCCACGGGATCCGGGCCTCCGGAGCTCTTAGCGTCGCCCTGTGTGGAGTTCAGCCCGTGAGTGGAGTTCGTCGCGGCGGGTCTGGGCGCCGCGGTGCTCCCGGGGGCGGGTTTGGTTCCATCTTCTGCCGCGGCCACGAACAACCACAGGGTCGGCACGAGAACCGCGGACAGGAGCCGGTAGAAAGTCATTTTAGTCCCAGAAACACGCAAAGAAACCTGAGCCGGTACCGGAGCGGGGACCCGCTGTTCCACACACGTCTCGGTGCCGGACTGCGAGTCCGGTTCTGTTGACACCAAGAAAAACCAACGAGGAAGTTCACGTCCGCATACTGATGACGTCATATGGAGCTGCGTTTGTCGCACCCTGCGTTTGACCTGCAGGTCCGCAGGAAGTGCCTGGCAGCCAATCAGAGCGACCGCGGACACCTGGAAGTTCATACGCAGGGTTTAAAGTCACAGGCTGAAACAAGTGTATGTGACGTATGTGGTAAAAGTCGAAAAGTAAACTGAGACACTTGGTTAATTATTTATTAATTGAATTATTATTTTATTTATTTAAACATATTTAGACACAATTTGACAATAAACATTTCATTCAGTTTGTCCCACTTTATCAAAGAGACACCGTGGTGGCTTCATGTGTCCCTGCAGCAGTTCATCAGCCTCTGTTCACTGTTTTATCTCAATTCTTGTGCAGACACAACACTCACACGTAGACTGCACCAGATTTAGGTAACAGCCACCAACGATGCTCTGAACATCAGACTGTGGATAAGTTAGTGAAGTGTCCACAAACTGCAGTCAGTAGTTTGAGTCCCAGCTCCCTCAGGCCAGCAGCTGTCTACAACAACTAAAATGAGTCTTTTCCTAAAAGGTAACATGACAACACCAAACTCAGCAACCAGAACCCCAGGACTGGTTAGGCTACTGGTCTCGGAGCTGCAGCGAGGTCACTGTGAACAATCGGCTGCTGTGGAGAAGTAAACGAGTGGCTCTGTTTTCTCCCCCTGATGATTGAACTGCCAGCTTTAATCCGTGCTCTGCTCAGCAGCTGTTTACCTGTCGGCAGCCTGCAGCTTTTTAACTGATGGAAAGACTCACATCTGGGCAGCTGTGGACATCTGACCCCACTCACTGATAATAAATCCATCTCCATTGTCCTGATGACAAGCGGGCAGATACAGAAGAAAATAAAATACTGTACTTCACAAAACTGTGTTGATATTATTTGTACAGATATGTCTCAGATATGTTATCTGATCAGTGTTTTATTGTAAAATTTAGAAGAATTTACTGGTATTTTTTTAGAAATGTCAACAGTGAAAAATATTACATTATCACGGACATAATAACTACTACTACTAATAATAATAACTAATATTTGTAGTATCATTTTCTGGTTTACCAATATTTGCTGACAGTTTACTAAAACTACTTTTTAATATGTTTACCTGACATTAATAAAACAGAAATCATAGTATGTACAACATATAAAAATGAAATCTAAAACTCTGGTTGCTACGGAATAGATAGAAGCTGTGGGGTTGCTAGGGTGGTTGTTATGGTGATTGGGAGGGTTGCTAGGGGATTACTAGGCTGTCACTTGGTGTAGAACTAGTTGGGGTATCGAAGGTGGTGTTAGTTGATTATTTCCACCGTGTCGCTGGTTTGTACAGGTTTTTCAGACTTCACGCTCCTTCATCACATTAAAACCAATTTAGAACTTTTTATTTCTGAGTGAGAGAAAAGCTTCGTCGATCATCAGGAACCAGAGACACTAAGACTCTTTGTGGCCCCACAGCCGGGCCCGTGTGTCGGTGTCGGGTTGCGGGTTTGATTCCCGCAGGATCAAAGCCCGCACATGTCACGCTAATGTACATTTATGTATTTAGGTTATTTCTGTATTTAGGTTGCTGACAGAAGCTTCGGTGACTGACAGGCCGCCCGTCCACTGGCAGCGCGGCTCGTCTCCCCGCAGCGCCGTGATTGGCCTGTTCGGAGGCAGAGGGGCGGGGCACTGAGATTACAGCAGCAGGTCTGTCTCCGCAGATCCAGCGGACATCTGGATCTGGAGCAGCCCTGCCCGGGAGTCCGACCTCCGAGCATCGAGCACCGAGCACCGACGTCCCGCACCGAGCCTGCTCGCTTTTCTCTCTCGGTTTTCCGGAGAAAACCCAGCCGGGCTGCGGTGCTGTTGTCGCGGTTCTCGGGCTGCAGCTCCACCGGGAAGCTGCTGCTGCTCCGGAGGGAGACACGGATCATTCCTGCCGGTAAAAACACGGAAATACGACTAAAACCCGGGAGGAGGGCGATGGACTGAACTGCTCCGACATCCGAGAGGTTTGTAGGCCCGATGGAGGCTGCGACAGACCTGGACCCGGTGTGTCTGGAGTCCAGGTCCTGCTTCAGTCTGGAATAAGACGCCGTGCTCGTCTCTGGGGATCCAGATGTTTCCCTCTTTTGATCCCTCTGTCTGACAAACGGTCCTGGTGGAGAGTCTGAAGGAACAGGCGGATCCTGCTGCTGGTCTGGATTAAAGCCCGTCAGGATCATGAATCATCCCCCCTCTGCTCATCTAATCTGGGTTTTACCGAGCTGGATTTGAAGCTGAAATCTGATCTGGATTAGGCTACTCTTCTGCTCCTGGTTCCTGGTCGCGCCTGACCCGGTCTGAACCGTACCCGGTGCCGATCTTGGATTTGCTCCTGGCCCTTGTTGGTCCTGATTTCATCATGCCTACATCCCGGCCTGGTTCGGAGCCGGTGGAGTTCTGGGTGGACGGGTCGAGACGGGACGGGACAGTGGAAGAGTTCTACACCTTGAGCTCCGAGCTGGGCAGGTCTGGACCACTTTACTGGGGGGTTCAGGGGGAAACTGGCGAGCTCATATGAACCCCTCATTCCCCACAAAGTGGCTTTCATGAGGGGTCCATGTGATCCACCTGGGGTCCGGGGCTAGGCAAAAACAAACGGGGACAGCGGGGTTATATGTAGTCCTGTAGTGGGTCCAACTGGGATGTGGTTCCAAGTGGACCAGGACCAGACCGGCAGGGTTCCTGTCATGACAACAAACCAATCAGCAGACAGGAATATTGTGACGTAATTATCAGACAGAAACAGGTAAAGGTGAGAGTTAATAAACACAGAGCAGAGTTTCACATACTAATAAAACTTAATTCATCACCAAAGCAGCTGCTGCACCAACACACCGAGTTCAGAACCACCAGAAGAACAAGGTGAATTCTGTTAGTTCTGCCTTGAACAACCTCAGAACCAACTGCTAACGTAACAGGATGCTTGTGACCTCACCTGGGAGGGCGTGGTTAGCACCAAACAGGAAGTGTACCCCAAAAACCAGAGGTGTCACATGTGGCATATGATCAACTTGGCTTTAATAGATAGGCTGTAATAATACAGCAGATATGATATATGATGTACGCTGCAAATACAGAAATATGCAAACGTGTGTGATGTGTGAGTGAAGCTAAATTAGCAACGATCTTCAAAAATAAGACATTTTCTTGGTGTAATAACCATGTTTGGTTATTAGTGGCAGCATGATTCAGGAAAATTGGGACAGTGTTAAAAAGCTGCTTGGATGAATTGTTCCACCTGTGTTTTTATATAAGCTAATAAAAAGAGAGCTGACATCGCTGAGAACACAGCAGCACAGAGACGAGTCAACTGTGTTCGACCTTTTAATGATTTACAAACACACTTCAAATGACAGAACTCTTGATCACTCAGCGTAATCCTTGATTGCAGGACAGAAGAGAAGAGAAACTGAGTCATAACATGTCATATTAGGCTAAAACTAAGTATTAGGACATTTCTTAGGCATAAATTTAAGGCTACAGGATTATTGCACCAGGAGACAGTGAAGAGGAAAAACTCCCTTTAGAGGAAGAAACCTCCAACAGAACCAGGATCAGGGTGGGCGGCCATCTGCCTCTGGAGATATACAGCTCCAAAGAGGAGGAAACCTGCAGAGGAGAACAGAGAGAGGGAGACAGAGGGGAGGAAACACAACTACAGGAGAGAGAAGACACAAAGTTAATGATATGAAATGGTAGAATTTGAATGAATAGAGGAGAAAGGAGAGAGGAGAGGAGCTCAGTGTATCAGTAGAGTTCCCCCAGCAGACTAACCTATAGCAGCATAACTAAGAGATGGTTCAGAGTCACCTGATCCATCTCTAACTATAAGCTTTATAAAAAAGGAAAGTTTTAAGTCTAGTCTTAAATGTAGAGAGGGTGTCTGCCTCCAGAACCTGAACTGGGAGCTGGTTCCACAGGAGAGGGGCTTGGTAGCTAAAGGCTCTGCCTCCCATTCTACATTTGGAAACTCTAGGAACCACAAGTAAACCTGCAGTCTGAGAACGTGGAGTTCTGCTTGGAAGATATGGAACTATGAGTTCTTTAAGATAAGATGGAGCCTGATTATTAAGGGATTTATAAGTGAGGAGAAGAATTTTAAATTCAATTCTGGATTTTACAGGGAGCCAATGGAGAGAAGCTAACGTAGGAGAAATATGATCTCTCTTACTAATTTTCAGTCAGAACTCTGGCTGCAGCATTTTGGATTAACTGGAGGCTTTTTAATGAGTTATTGGGACAAACTATTAATAATGAATTACAATAGTCCAGTCTGGAAGTAACAAATGCATGGACTAGTTTTTCAGCATCACTTTGGGACAGGATGCTCCTAATTTTAACTTTAATGTTTCTCAGGTGAAAAAAGGCAGTTCTAGAGATTTCTTTGATGTATGAAGTGAAGGAGATATCCTGATCAAAGATAACTCTGAGATTTCTTACAGTATTACTAGAGGCCAATACTAAGTCATCAAGCAGCCTTCAGGTTTAACACCTTGTTGTTTTGTGTTTTCTTGCAGAGGAGCGACGTCCGTTGTTTACCGCTGCGAAGAAAAACAGACTCAGAAACGCTACGCGGTCAAAGTCCTCAAGAAAACGGTCAGTGACCTGTCACTAGCAGCAAGACAGAGGTCAAAGGAAGATTTAGAGTCCCAGTAGACATTTGACTTTTGTTTTCACTTTGTGCTGTTGAATGTAGAGAAATGGGGAAAATTACCTTTATCTTGTTCAAATCCAACTACAACTACAACTGCTCTGAAAGCGTTCTGTAAATGAGATGATTGAATTAAGTCGACAGCATTGGCTCTGAAAAAGCTCAGAAGCTCCACACGGTAAAATGTTAGTGTAACTGTGGAATTCTAACTTCTGTGCACGTCATGTGCAAGATGTTGATGTGCCAAAGATCAGACATGTTCATTCCCTTTCTGCTGTAGCTCTTCTCACTCCTGCCTCAGTCCTTCACCAGAATATAGGTTTTCTTCTAAAATCCCATTATTGCCACTATCTGTCTGTTGGGGGGGGGGGTTTACATGTGTGTACCCTGGGGCCAGCTGTGAACCAGGCTAGCTTCTCCCAGATTGTGAGCACTTTCATGTTGTTGCACTTTCAGATCGACAAGAAAATAGTTCGTACTGAAATCGGCGTCCTGCTGCGTCTCTCCCACCCAAACATCGTGAGTGTCTGTCACTGTTTTACATAATGATGAACTGGAACCTTTCTGTGATTAAGCACCGTATCTGGGAATAGCTGTGAATCTGCTGTTCGTCTTGTACAGTCACACTGTGTCATATTCCATCCATCCATCCATCCATCTATTCCATCCATCCATCCATCCATCTATTCCATCCATCCATCCATCCATCCATCCATTCCATCCATCCATCCATCCATCCATCCATTCCATCCATTCCATCCATCCATCCATCTATTCCATCCATCTATTCCATCCATCCATCCATCTATTCCATCCATCCATCCATCCATTCCATCCATCCATCCATCCATCCATCCATCCCATCCATCCATCCATCCATCTATTCCATCCATCCATCCATCCATCCATCCATCCATCCATCTATTCCATCCATCCATCCATCCATCTATTCCATCCATCCATCCATCCATCCATCCATCCATCCATCCATCTATTCCATCCATCCATCTATTCCATCCATCCATCCATCCATCCATCCATTCCATCCATCCATCCATCCATTCCATCCATCCATCCATCTATTCCATCCATCCATCTATTCCATCCATCCATCCATCCATCCATCCATCTATTCCATCCATCCATCCATCCATCTATTCCATCCATCCATCTATTCCATCCATCCATCCATCTATTCCATCCATCCATCCATCCATCCATCCATTCCATCCATCTATTCCATCCATCCATCTATTCCATCCATCCATCCATCCATCCATCCATCCATCCATCCACACACCCTCAGCACACAGATACACACAATCTGCTGTAAAACCTGTTTTCTGACTGTTTCGGTTCAGATTCAGCTGAAGGAGATTTTTGAGACGGACACCGACATCGCTCTGGTGCTGGAGCTGGTGACTGGAGGAGAGCTGTTTGACAGGTACACACACAGTTCAGTATGCTGGTATCATTGATCTGGGCTGTGTGAAGACTGAATCCAGCACAGCTCAAAACATGTGAAGGACCAGGAGGACCGGTCAAATTACCAGCTCCTCTCTGAATAAAAACTGCTTCACCATTCGTTCAACATTCAGTCCTGGTGTAGTTTAGACAGCTGTTCCTAATAAACTCAACGTAGGTTTGACTCAGTGATTCTTTTTTTGAACATGTTAGCAGGGAGTGTTTGTCTCTGGGTGAAGTGACTTCCTGGAAACTTATGTTCCCTTGAGATTTCCAGGTAGAAACTCCAGGAAGTCACCTTGTCCCCGCAGAGAAAAAACAGTTCCAGCAGGTTAGTCCCTCTGCAGCCACCCCCCGTTGTTTTTGCCGGTCTATGCAACACCTTCATGAACCAGGCTGGCAGTCTGCAGCCTTAATGCTAAGCTAAGCTAAGCACTGCTATCATTTTCTATTTCTGCAAATGTCTGAGCTGATTAGCTGTCTGTGATTGTCTGTGTATCTATATTTTACCTTAAGGATTCAATTTAAAGTTAAATTGGACTTTTCTAGACTGAGACTAACTTCACGTCGCTTCTGACAGCTGCGTCAGATCTGTTCCTGCGTGTGAAGATTCAAACTCTCCCAGAGGAGCTTGGTGAAGATCCGCATGTTGAAATATGACCGATGCAGGCTTTGAACAGCACTTTGTGTGTCTCCTGTCTCCACATGCGGTGGGTCCTGACTCCGGTCTCTTTCATTGAAGCAGCTTCTTCTACACAGAGCAGCTGCTGCAGGTGTCAAACAAACACTGAATAGTTTCATTACACGTGTGTCAGGCGGACACCAGTGAGAAGCATCACGTTTCTTATGGTGAGAATCTAAGGCAGGGACATCACCACAGAGTCAAATAAGACGGATCAGTATTCGTCAGTCCTGGGGACAAGACACAGTCCAAACAGGAATCCAAAGAACAGACTGCTGAGAAGTACGACTCTAGAAACGAGTCTGCGAAGGTGGACTGACAGTGAGAGCAACCGGGCTGAGCGGAGCCAGGTGTGAGCGAGTGTGTGCAGGTAACTGATGAAGGTGTGTGTTGTTTAACCCTGACCAGGTGAAACCAGGCTGCAGATGTGTCACAGGCAGGAAGTCGGTTTGTTTCAGTGGGATAAAAATGACCTGGAGCCGATGAACAAGAGAAATGTCCGACACAACGTTTCAGAACCGGGTCGTTCAGCTGTAAACACCGTGTTTTCCTGTTTCTAGGATCGTGGAGCGAGGCTACTACAGTGAGAGAGACGCTGCTCACGTCATCAAACAGATCCTGGAGGCTGTGGCGGTAAGTCTGCCACATTCACTGTCTGCTCCCGGTTTCAGGAAAATCCAGATCCGAGTCTGAGTGTCGCAGCAGTCAGCGTGGATCAATGCCCTGCATCCATCCCTCTGCTCATTAGATTAGTGCTCACTGTCCTCTGGGCTCAGTCTCTGCAGCTGCACACAGAGAATAGAACAGAAGTTTGACTGTATGATCAGTTGTGGTGAAATGAAATGTGCTTTAAATGTCAAAGAGGAAACAGAAGCTTTTGTAAAAAGAATAAAGAACAAAACTGTAAATGCAATAGAAGGTACAGTCCAAGTTGGAATTTGAATACTTTATACTTCTACTAGTTCTACTCTACTACGTGTACTGGTATCTAACAGCTTCAGTTACTGTGCAGATTCCTATTGTTCAAACTAAAATAAACTCAGTTAAAAGAAGTTGAGATATCAGTCAAATCATTTCTACCTTTACCAGCTACGACTCCTTAATGCTTCTCATCCAACAATATATATTTGAATTCAGGACTTTACTTGTCTACAAGTTTCTCTTGAGCACAGACTGAACTGCTCCTTTAAGGGTGATCAGCTACATGTAGGAGTCGATCCTCCTCCAGCTGATGAATCACAAGCTTCCTGCTCGACTGCAGATTAATCAAACGTCAACGTGGCTCAGAATCATATTCAAATGTCAACATGTGATGTTAGAAACCACGAGGCGTTCACTGACACAAAGTTGCACCGTGTGAGCGGAAATATTAGTAATAATGAGAGGACGCTCTGCCTGACAAGACAAACTCAGGGGATCACAGGCACCTGTGGCTTGAAATATTTCTGGGAGGTTTGTTGAAACTGAGGCTGAGACGTGTCTCAAATGATCGATCATGTAATTCATTCAATTCAGTTGATTCAATACATGTGTTTGAATCAATGTGTTGCAGTTGTTGCGGTTGGTTTAGTTGCTGCGGTTGGTTTAGTTGCTGCAGTTTGTTTAGTTGCTGCAGCTGGTTTAGTTGCTGCAGTTTGTTTAGTTGCTGCAGCTGGTTTAGTTTCTGCAGTTTGTTTAGTTGCTGTAGTTTGTTTAGTTGCTGCAGCTGGTTTAGTTGTTGCAGCTGGTTTAGTTGTTGCAGCTGGTTTAGTTGCTGTAGTTTGTTTAGTTGTTGCAGCTGGTTTAGTTGCTGTAGTTTGTTTAGTTGTTGCAGCTGGTTTAGTTGCTGTAGTTGGTTTAGTTGCTGTAGTTTGTTTAGTTGTTGCAGCTGGTTTAGTTGCTGTAGTTGGTTTAGTTGCTGCAGTTGGTTTAGTTGGTTTAGTTGCTGCAGCTGGTTTAGTTGCTGTAGTTGGTTTAGTTGGTGCAATTGTAGGTGTTGCTGGCAGCCGACAGTGTTGTTGCACATGGCAGCAGCTGCAGGTCTCTTATGTAACAGCAGCTTCCATCCTGCTGCTGAACAGATTAAAACCAGAGAGGATTAACACACACACACACACACACACACACACACACACACACACACACACACACACACACACTCACACACTCACACACACACACACACACACACACACACACACACTCACACACTCACACACACACACTGACCTACATTCACCACGCAGGGAAACATACGCCTATTTACGTGTGAGTGTGTGGAAACACCGCCGACCAGAGAACAGTAGAACAGCTGAAGCCGGTTCACGGCTCGGTCTCCTCCGAACATCGGGACAAACTACGTTGTGATATGTTGTCATGTGAAACACAGACGGGGACAAGGTGGGGAGGAGAGAACCCTGAAGAATAAATGATGAGCGCAGGCTGTGTCACGTTCAAAAATGATTCAGGATCAGGTTAAACTCTGGGAGCAGGAAGTGAGGTTTCAGAGAGCAGGAGGGGATGCTGGGAGCTGTAGGAAGAGACCATCTGTCAGTTCACAGTTTCAGTCCATCCTGCCAGGTCCTCCACAGCTCCCTCCCCCACCCCCAACGCTCTGTGCACGTGGTAACCCTGTGATGTTTGTGTGTTTCAGTATTTACACGAGAACGGCGTGGTGCATCGGGACCTGAAACCTGAGAACCTGCTGTACGCTGACCTGTCGCTGGACGCGCCTCTGAAGATAGGTAACAAACAGCTGCTTCCATTCAGCAGGGCTCCTGTCCGGATCGTTGAGTTGCTGTCAGTGGAAGGAGCGTGGTCTGTTTGGTTGGAGCAGGGTGTGAGTGTGTATGCTGACAACTGAACACACCGACTTTTTAACCCGAACGATGTACTCGAATGTGGCACACAGGCTGCAGTGGCCCGGGGAGCCCAGTGTTGGCTCAGTGTCATCTGGAGAAGTCTCCAGATGGTCGAACAGTTCACATTCAGCCTCCACCAACAGCTCCCTGCCTCCACCTCCACCCTGCTCTGCTTCACCCACTCGTTTCTCTTTAAATAGAAAAACACATCAATGCAAAACCAGGTTTTTTATCTGAAACCCTCCACAGTTACTGTAAAGGGAGAAGAACGGGTCTTTATTTTACTTCTGCTCAGTAAAACGTCTCGTGTCTTTCAGCCGACTTCGGTCTCTCCAAAATCATTGATGACCAGGTGACCATGAAGACCGTCTGTGGTACTCCTGGGTACTGCGGTGAGTACACAGAAGTCCCCTGGCTACCTGCTGAGGTGTCCTTGGACAAGACACTGAAACCCAGTAGTAGCGCCGACATGTACTGTCTGGCAGCTGTCCAACCACGATTTCTCCGTGGGATCAATAAAGTATTCTTCATCATTTATTCGTACCAGTATAACATTGTGTAGTAGCTGTAGTGGGTGGTAGAGGATCACAGTACTTGGTAGTGTTAGTCACAGAAGCAGTGAAGGCCCGTGTTGCTGTGGTGTCCTGAAGCAGGCAGTGATGCCTTCACTGCAGGCTCCACTCTGTGGGATTTCAGATGACTGTCAGTTCGAGCTTGTTTCAGCCATCTGGCTCCTCTGTCTGCAGCTCCAGAGATCCTGCGGGGAAACGCGTATGGGCCTGAGGTGGACATGTGGTCGGTGGGCGTCATCCTGTACATCCTGTGAGTCCATTAACACCTCGCTGCCAGTCCACACACACACACACACACACACACACACACACTTTTCAATACTGACTCATTTCTATCAGAATAACTATTCTGGTTTCTGGTTTCTTAAGAAGTTATGTTGAATATATAACAAAGGGATTTTATTACAACCTGGTCTAAAAACAGAAGACACAGGGAACCAACTAGACGGGGAATCACGACAGAAACTGACAAGCAGTGAAACAAAGTGACAAACTAAAGAGACCCGAAATGTGGTGAAGAGCAAAGTAACAAACAAAGTGACGACCAAAAACCCTCTGCACTAACGCAGGTCAAATACACCAAATAGTACCAACAGAAAACCCAAAATACAAACTAACTACAGAGGGACCAACAAAAATCACAGACACAAGGCAAAGTATTCACTAATAACTGCTCTAATGCAGACAAAACCCAACAAACTAACTCAAAATACAAAGTACCAACAAAAATCACAGCAAGAGACAGGAAAACCAACTCAAAGTCCAAAAAACAGGGGCAAGATCCAGGGTGAAACAAACAGTGGTGAATCCACGAGAAAGTCCACAAGAGAGTCTGTGAGAGAGTCTGTGAGAGTCCGTGAGAGAGTCCGTGAGAGAGTCCACAAGAGAGTCTGTAAGAGAGTCCGTGAGAGAGTCCGCAAGAGAGTCTGTAAGAGAGTCCGTGAGAGAGTCCGCAAGAGAGTCCACAAGAGAGTCTGTAAGAGAGTCCGTGAGAGAGTCCGTGAGAGAGTCCACAAGAGAGTCTATGAGAGAGTCCACGAGAGAGTCCGTGAGAGGGTCCACGTGCAAACAAATCCTGTGTATAGTTTAACAAACCAGTGACAAACAAAGACTGGAGGGGGCTTTTAAAGGAACGGGAACACACAGGTGAAACAAATAATTAACGTTCAGGAGAGTGGAGGCT
This sequence comes from Anabas testudineus, assembly GCF_900324465.2. Taxonomy (NCBI): domain Eukaryota; kingdom Metazoa; phylum Chordata; class Actinopteri; order Anabantiformes; family Anabantidae; genus Anabas; species Anabas testudineus. Next base: position 25,645,432 of record NC_046613.1, on the reverse strand, counting down.
GAGGAAGAACCTAAAGTAAGTTTTAGGTCAACTTTTTAATGACAGACTTTTAGTGTTTCTGCACAGAAAGGGAATTGATTTTATTGATTTATAATTTCCCACGATGAAAAGGAGAAGGGGAGGGGCTGAAGGCACTTTGGTATTAAGTACATTGCTTGATTACTCGAGCAATGTACTTAAATACAGTTTGGTGGTACATGTACTTTATTTTCTGATCATTTTGAAAAGCCTGAACTGACCTGCTTCCTGTTCTCCAGACTCTGTGGGTTCGAGCCCTTCTTTGACCCCCGGGGGGATCAGTACATGTACAGCCGCATCCTCAACTGCGACTACGAGTTTGTGTCTCCGTGGTGGGACGAGGTTTCCCTCAATGCCAAGGATCTGGTGAGTCCAGCTGCTGTCCAGACAAGGTGTTTTCCTTTTATTGTATATTATTATGTGTATAATGTCAATTCTACCACGTGTAGAGTACATATACACAAGAGCCACTGAAACATACAGTAAAACAACTCCCATATTTTAGTAAATCAGCAGTTGTATTTGTGACTAATTCTGTGAGACGTATAGGTATACCAAAGGTATAATAAGGTTCTCCCTGGAGGTTTCTGTCTTTACAGGCAGTCTGAATTTGTCTGTCTGCAGGTCAGTAAGCTGATTGTCCTCGACCCCCACAAACGCCTCAGTGTCCAGGAGGCTCTGCAGCACCCCTGGGTTCTGGGTAAAGCCGCTCGCTTCTCCCATATGGACACAACCCAGAGGAAACTACAGGAGTTCAATGCTCGACGTAAACTCAAGGTGAGCGCTCAGTGAAAACAACAAGAAGCTGATACAGCACTGACACATCCACGTAAGGAATCAACTGACTCGTGTGTGTGTGTGTGTGTGTGTGTGCTGTCAGGCTGCCATGAAGGCTGTCGTTGCCACCAGTCGGATGCACGAGGGTTCGCGGCGCCGCACCGACAGCTGTGAGATTCCAGGATCAGGGGCCTCCAGGCAGAGCAGCATGCAGCAGGACCCAGCTCCTGAGTGCACAGACCCCATCCCTGATGGCAAAGAAGCCCCGCCCCCAGAGCAGCAGCTGCCGCAGGATGACGACTTAAAGCCCGCTGACCAAACTGCCCTGAGCCCCTCCCCTCCTCGCAGCCCCAAACCGCCAAGCTCTGACGCCACCAACCCGAGCAGGCCACCGCTGAGAGCCGACGGGCTGAAACAGGCGTCTGTCCTTCCCAAAACCAAGCTGGTGCAACCCCGGCTGCCACAGAAGAGCTTCTCTGTGGTAGAGCCTGCCTCCAGGGTGGAGACAGCGTCCACCCTGCCCACACCCCCGAGTCCCAGCAGCCTCAGCAACGGCTTCGTGCAGGAGGCGGACGCCGCCAGTAAGACCGCCCACTGCCAGTGAACACCTGTCAGACCTCTCTGCTTTAGTTTCACACAGTCGCACAAAGAATGAGCTTTAGTAGGTCTTCACAAACATCTCCAATCACCGATCGGGACCAAATTGAAGTCAAATCTAATTTAAGTTCATCTGTACGACAAATTCTTCCAGTTCTGTAGCCCAGCTGCTTCGCTAACATGCTAACAGCTACGTTCTGACTGAGGCAGTTTTCAGCTGCTGGTTTTTCTGTGGAGGCCGAAGAACATTCAGGAAATCAAATCAACAAGCATTTGTCTCATATCAGGACTTCATATCTGCTCATTTTACTCTGGATAAGTAAGTAAAGAAACGCCTCTCCACATCATTTAGACTGACGTTCAGAAACGTTCCCAACGCGCTCCACTGTATGTGCCTTGCCATCAAATAAAGGTATTCAGAGACATTTATTAAAAAGGTCAAGTGCACGTGTTGTAAGCAAAATGCTAGTTCTCTAGCTGTGAGCTAAACGTTGATTATTGATATTATGACAGTAGGGTTTGCAGCTGGTCTCCTGAGCTGAGATAATAGCGACTGTTAATATTCACCATATCTCAGACTGAATTAAAAGCTCAAAGGCTGCACATAATTATGCTTTAAACAATATGACACACATGCAGCATGATGCGCAAAATCTGACGCTTTCAATGAGACCACACTGCTTTTTTAAAACATGTTAAGCATCCAAATCATTTCACAAAACAACCACTTTAAAATGACGTGCCGACTTCTTCTTAGCACAGTTTGTACTGAAGTGATCAACAAATGAACCCAGCGTTGGGCTGGTAGAACATCTAGAATGAGACACCTGGTTTCTAAGTTCACAGCTCATATTGAGCTAATTTGCTGCATTGTGATCAGATTTCACTATGAAAATTAAAAAGGAACAACCTTGGTGCATTTTGAAGAAACAGCTGCACCAAGCAACGCTGGAGTCCAACAACTGCTAAAACACATTTTATTGTTCAAGCACGGATCTTTATTTAGTTTTATTCTACTGTGTTGATGCTGCACAGCTGCTCTGCCCAGTTCCCCAGTTCACATCATATCGTCTGTGTGGACCTAAGTTCAAAGGTTTGGGGCCACTCAGAGAAGTCTGTGTTTTTGAAAGAAAGGTCGATTTGATCAGGATGACTGTGCAGGCAGGTTTTATTAATGGAATATCGACGCACAGTAGACGTACAGTGCAGAGACCAACCGGTCATTACTTTACCCTTTTGCATGTTCATATTATCAGAGCTGAGGAAACTGGGACCAGTCTGACCTGTGGTCTACCACCAGTTTAGGTTCTGATATGGGACAAATGGGAACTGTGGTCTCCTCTCTGGCTTCTTCTTCTCCTGGTACAGTACTTTTCCTCGGATGCTCAGGACGGAGCTGATTGATTGTATTTTAATATACTTGGGTAAAACGTCTGCATGGACACTGAAGTGAGGGACGGGGAGAGCTTCTTCTTCCTCTGCAGCCTTTTTAGTTTCACAGCTTGTGTGTTCTGGCTTTGATGTTGCTCTGAGAGGACAAACTGGACATTTCTGGTTCTCAAAGAGACAATTAGCTTGGACTTTTTTATCCTTTCTACTCTTTACTCTTGACACCCACTGACCGTATGAGTAGACAGCGTAGCTCGCATTCAGCTAACGTGTTGTGTTCGTAAAGCTTCTAGTAAAACTTTGTGCTGTTTACACTTTATCAGCAGTGATGAGGACTTCCTGTTTGCACTGCACATAGTTTGGTTTTAGACAGATTACTCACATCCTTACAGCTCCTTAAAACCAGACACACGTTCAGTGATCAGACGTCCAAAATACCAAATTTGACCTTTGACCTTTGTTGAAGATCCAACCCTTTCATCTGATCTGAAACCACACGTTCTACCTCTTTTTCTACAGGGGCTTCCAAAACGATCAAACTGACGCAGACATCTCTTGAAAGGAAATAACGAGATGAGACGAGCAGGCCGACGGGGTTCCTCGTTTTTTAGGGAACCTGCAGCCGGCGCAGACGCCCAAACAGCACTGCAGCTTGAATCAGAGGAACATGTCAGGTGTCGTTTGCTGATTTAGAGATCGGACTGACAACTTTGATGAGAGTTCAGGGTGCGTTTATCAAGTGTCAACATGAGGACAGTTAAATACTTCAGTGATGTGTTTTATACCAAGGTTTAGGATCAGGTTATTGAAAAGCAGCTTTACCCAGTCACATAAACACTGTGATGGAGGACATGGCGGCTTTCTGGAAGTTTTCAGTACTCTCACTGAGGCCTGTGCAGATCTGGGACATGTGGACACTAACCATAACCATATGTTTGATTTGGGAAACCAGCTGTTTGTAAAAATGTCCGAGTAATATATGTGGAGCTGTAGGAGCTAAGGGTGATATATATAGTAAAAGAGACCAATCCCTCACACCTTCCCACTGCATAACAAATGGATGTTTTCCCCGGGTTTCTCAGGCTGTTGTGCTTTTTGTTTCGTCTCAGCCACCGTACAAAATCTTAGATTGTGAAGAGGAACATTTGTCCCTTTTTAAAGAGGAACCAAACCCTCAGCCTAGATTTGCCGGTGTTTGCTGTCAGGTGATGATCAGCAGATTGACAGGACGTTAAAACTGCAGGTGTATTTATGCACGTGCAGAAAGTCAGACAGCAACGGCAAAGACAGTTAAAGGGCCAGTGTTGGATCAAGACGACGAGTGATCGTCAATCATCAGTGCTCCGTCTGAACAGGTAAACTTCTGCTGCTGAGTGGAGTTTGTGTTTGGCTCCTCTTTAAATAATTAGGAAGAAACACGAGTCTTCTGCTGCACTGAGGTGTTTGGAACTTCTTGGAGCACACTGGATTAATAGCTGTCATGGTAAAAGCATGTAAACTGTATATTTGATTTACTTCTATACTCTTCTGTACAACATGAATATTTTGCTTGTATTTATCTCTGCCTCTGAGGGAGATTTTGGCAGTTTCGAGGTGGGCGGGCCCGAACTGTAAATGGTGTTTTTTTGTGTTTGATGAGTATACTTGTACCTTTTTTATTTGGAAGGCAGACATTTAAAGTGACAGTGTAGCAGTTTCAGCTGTTGCATGTGTATCTTTGCATGTATTGTTTAATTTTCATTGATCATATCAGTGAAGCAAAGTGAAGCGAAGCCGAGAGTTGGACTCCTGCAGGACTCTGTAACAGCAGCAGGATGTTTCAGTCTGAGGCAGGATTTAACATCACGTGTACAGTAAAGTAGAGCTGATAGAACTCACTCCCGGTGTCTGGTTTTCTTTCTTCTAGAGGTTTTTATGATTATGATCAGTTTTAATCTCAGAGCTGGAATTAACTCTCATTAGTTATTCCTGTTTATGAGAATTAGCAGCCTCTGTTACTGTTTCAGAAACACAGATGGCCTATACTCTGTACTGTCCCTGAATGCACCAAACACGTGGTGATGAGGGGCTGCCATCACTAACGTTAACAGAGAGAGCATCATCGTCACCGTTATTGATCCTGTCTGTATTTAACTGTATTTGCTCTCCTGAGACATGTGGGGCCCGTGTGACTGCTGCTGTTGCTTCTTCCTCAAAAGCAGAAATAAGAGACTGTAGGAGGAAACTGAGAGGTGGTTGAAGTTCACAAACTCCACCCAAATAAAGGTTCAAGTACTTCACAATCTTTACTCATGCTGAACTACAAACTACATGCTCTACGAGTACTGCAGGAAGACAGTACAGTACAGACGGTGAGTTTTTTAAAAGCCGCTGAACATAAATAAATGAGGTTTCGTCCACATTTGTTCCACGGGTCTGGTTCTGGTTCTCATCTGTGCATCTTTTAGCTGCAGGAACATGAACAAACACTCAGGGGCCGAGATCTCACATTATAGCAGCTAAAAATCTCAATCAGCCCTGTGAGCAGAGTCTCTGTCTGTAAACTCGTCTCTCCTGGATCGTCCCACACCAGTACGTGGACCTGGAGCTCCAGTCTGCTGCTGACACCTCCCACACCGAAGATGTGCTGTAAGCCCCACCCTCCTCTGACATCATCAGTGACACAGTGGAACCTGCTGACATCACCACCGTATCATTGACCCACCAGAGGATGTTCTGCGCAGGTGAGTTTAACCCAGTGAGGAGACAGACCAGCAGGTGAGGAGATCCCGGATCCTGATGTCGCGGTGAAGTCAGGATGTGAACAGTCGGACCAACGGAGGAACCTGACGAGAGAAGGAGGTCGAGTTTTTCAAAGTGATGGAGAAACCAGAAACCAGTGAGTCAGCATTTTGTGCTGACTTGTTGAACTGTGGTTCTTTTTAAATTCGAATAAAGACAGAACCCTGGCTTTTTCAGTCTGTCTGGTTTTATGTGTGGTAGGTACAGACTCACCAGGAAACATCTGGAGGACATTCAGATGTTAAAAGTGAGGAACAAGGCAAAATATCTAAAGCAAGGAGAAGAACGTCAAAGTGAAGAGCTCTGAAAAGAGGTTTTTAAGGTTTTAAGCAGAGACACATTCACAATAGTTCTGTTTCCAAAATTAAGAGTGAGCTGAGCTACAGAGACGGGGAGGTCGGTCCACCATCGTGGAACCACTGAGGTCCAAAATTGGGATCTTTGGAGGTGAGGGGACCACAAGATGTGGTTCACTGTCAGAGGGCAGTGAGCGAGAGGGACTGTAGCCCTGGATGAGAGACTGGAGCCCTGGATGAGGGACTGTAGACCTGGATGAGGGACTGGAGCCCTGGATGAGATCAGGGTCAAAGTCCGGACTCTGTAGATCAGAGTCCGGACTTTGACCCTGATGCAGCAGCTCCATGAAGTCAGTGGTGTAACGTGTCCTTTTTACTGATCCACATCAGTCCTCCTCTGGAGCTTTGATGGTGCAGCTGGTGACACCTTCAGTAAGACACTGCAGGAGTCAGGACCAGATATGAGCAGAGCCTGAACAATGAGCTGTGTTGTACAGTCGGGTCTGATCTTTGTGATGTTGATGATGACAGAGGAGGTGTGGTCGGTAAAGCTCAGCTGATCGTCACTGATCAGTACCAGGTTTCTGTCGGACTTAGTGGGAACAATCACTGATGTTGATGCTGATGTAGTTTTGTAACCACAGAGAACAATGAGTCCTGGATCATGTTCGGTTCTAAGAGACAAAGTCGTTTTAGAGATTCTGTCTGTCACAGTGTGTGCACATAGAAACTACAGAACTTTTAATGTTAGGACAAAGTCACGGCTGTGTGAAGACATCAAACTGAAGGTTAAAGGTTAAAGCAAACTGCTAATTAAATGTAACACAGCAGCAGCTGGATGTGAGAAAGACCTCTGTCAGACCTGTGAACACACATTAGTCCAGTTTGGTTTATTAAAACGCCTCTTTCCAGATTCCGTTTCATGTCACTTTTTTTTTGATTTGTCACTTCCTCTTACAGTCTGAGTCGCAGCAGCGTTTCAGGCCACTGCCCTTATCTGACAGAGACTTTGCATATGTTACATACAAAACACAAGTGAGACGCCTCTTACTGTAAGTCCTGATGATTTTAGCTGCAGCTGCAGCCAAACGTGACGCAACAGTTCCTGAACAGTTGGTTTTAAATAAAACAGTGGTCAGCCGAGCTTCAGCAGTACAACAGTCCACCCAGAGGTTGAAAACTGAGCCAGCTGTAAAAATAAGAAGTCACTTGTATTTTTAAAACGTTTGCTGACTGGTTATTGCTCACTCCCTCACAGTCTATCCATCGTTACGGCCACATTAGGTCTCATAACGCTGCTGCCTGCAGATTCCAGCCATCGCATGTTAATATATTTTGAATTCAGTTTGTGCCAGAGACACAAAAATGAGTGCTGGTTTAACCCAGAACCAGGGCTTCATACACGGATCATAGTTTTTCCGTTTCTGTGTCACCTACAGAGTTTCTGTTATTTCACAGACAACTTGGGAATTTCACTTTGTGCTGTGACTTTGTTGATTCGTGTTTTTTGTATCTGAATTAGTCATTTTAGGGGTTTTTGAAGAAGCGGAGGTGTAAAGAAACCAACCTGTTGTGTTGTTGGGACTGTAAGTATCCTCCCCAGCGTTCACCAGCAGCTGAGTTCCTGCACTGAAAACCATCGAGTAGGATCCAGACTGTCTGGTGGCTGAAACAGACCAACATCTACAAGAGCAGGAAAAATGACAATTAACGGGTACAGGTAGGATCAGGACAGGTGATTAAAGGAGCAGTTCGTCTGTTTCTGTGTGATCTCACCCCAGGATGATGATGAAGATCACTGCTGAGTCCATCCCGAGGCCAATCCAACAATCAGCTCTGAGTCCTGAAATCCACCTAAAGCTGTTATAGTGACATGAAAATCATAGAAGAGTCCCGATGACTCACTTTACTTTAAAGTAACCTCCCTTTAGGAAATTCTTTGTTTGTACTAATACACGAAAAGATCCAATTACAGTTGTTATTTGATTTCAAATGAACATACGTCTTAACATCAGCTCCTCGTCATAGTGTTCTATTACCTTAAATAAAAATGCTGATCTGTGCCTTAAATACACCCAGTGGTTTTATTCTGAATGAAAATATCCAGATTCATCAAACTACAGCTCTGAAGTGTCGTATTTTTGGATTTACCTTGGAAGATTGTATTTGCTGCTGCTAGTGTGAATCCTGCAGATCTCCTCTGTGAAATCCAGAGACTCTGAGTCTGGACAACAGAAACACGAGAAACTGTTGGAGCAGAAAACCGACAGAGTCTCCAGAGGAGAGAAGCTGCTGCTCTGGGATCAGGTCGACCGTTGGTTCAGTCCGTTAGTGTAGGACAGAAAAACAGGACATTTCCCCTTTTCTGTTGTTGATTCAAGTGTTGACATGAAGTGAGATCCATGTGTCCAACGGCCAACAACATCGACTGAACACTAAGGCTCTCTGCTCTCACTGGTTTCTATTAAAAACTCCTTTAAAAAACAGGACAAGTTAAACACAGTCCCATAAAACCGGTTCCTTCGTTTACACAGACCTTCTTAAATGGATCAGGACAAAATGGGCACAGACACACTTCCTGTTTTTGTTTCTTAACTGAGTTGAAGCAACAAATGTTTACACTTATTTGATTCAGGGGCCCCGACCCAGGGGTCTGTGTTCAGTAATCCACCCATGACTACTCATCAGATAAACTGGTTGACAAAATCACATGGTTAGAGACACAATAAATCCTCCATTGTGCAGAATACTCATATTTGTATCAGTGAAAACTTCTATTTACATATTTCCACCTCGTGTGTTTGGTTAATGTAACGCGACCACATCTTGTTACGGTTGACACTGTTATTCATCCCACCTGTGTGTCTGGGTTTAATATTTCCTCTCATGGGATGAATGTGTCCCCGGGTGTCTGCTGCTGTGAAATCACCAAAAAAAACCAACCAGAGATCACAGTAACGGACGAATCCATTCTTTGTCAATGAAATGTGCCACACAAATAATTTGGTCATGGAAATGGTGTCATTTCTACTGGTGGTGTAATTCTCTTCTATTTTAATATATATTCTGCATATTTGACATTTACACTGTCGCACAGTTATAGAACTCCACTTTTATTCTAATATATTTATAATATTTACTAAATTGTCACATTATCAAGATGTTATTATTAATTGAAATCACTTGTCAACATAAACAAACAAACAAATAAAAAGAATCAAAATAAAAAACTTTATTCAACTTTTTCTTGATATGTAGCTAGCGAACGTTAGCTAGGCGCAGAGCAACAAGTGCAGCAGGTTTTTATTTCTATTTCTTATTATTATCATGGATCAGCTTCAGTCTGTGGAGCTGAAACCTCTCTTCAAGCTAATGAGCTCAGAGGAGAATTAAAAACACCTCGACCACCTGGACCTTGAATATTATATTATTATTGTGTTCATAAGACAGAATAAACGTGAACATGAAAAACTAAATGTTCTAGTTTTTACACCCGTTCCTGGGTTTTATACAAAGCTGATAAACAAATGGACATTTAACATGTAAACACTCTTCATGGCCTCAATATGATTTCAAATCATTCTGATATGTTTGATATACGACTTTTAATTGACTATTTTAACATTAACTTTACTGTGTGTGAGTTCTCATTTAGGAGTCAGGTTATAAGTAATGGGCATCGTATTATATATATTATATATAGAATTCTAACTGTGAATTCTATAATTCCAGCTCAAGTCACTTTAGGTGATGGTTGAAAAGACGTCTCCTTTTTCTAAAAGTGTGTCTTAAATAGGAGGAAAAGATGCAAGGGAAGGGAACAAGGAGACAGTTTAAGGTAATGAGGAGCTCCAAGGTTCTGGACTGGTATTGATTCTGATTGGACTTTGAGTGACAATAATTCCAGTTCGACAAAGAACAGTTCTCAGTGTTAAGAAGCCGTTTTCATGGATTCAGGCTACACACATCTGGACTGGACTTGTACATTTATGTTATCAGTAACTTCAGGTTCTAGTACTTTAACTTCTACTTGTAGTGACAGACTTTTTTAGGCAAAAACGTTGGTGGACGTCTGCTCCGTCCGCTTAACCGGAATATTGGAAGTTTTAAACTGGTCTTTTCCCTGGAAACACAGGACAAGTGAGTGTTTGTAAGTCACCGACCTGGGCTGGAACAGCATTTCTGTTGTTATTCTAGGAGCCACATACACAGAGTGAAAGAAGAGATGACAGACTCACATTTATTCCCGTCTGTGTTGAAAATGAAAATACAAATGTCAGAGACTAATAGAGTTAACAGTAGGTTAATTAAAGCGTTACTACTGAGAACACAAAGGCAATACAAAAACACAGATGTTTCATGAATTCATTCTTCATGTTTAGCCGAGTTTCAACTCCTCTGAGACAATATTATCAGCTTCATGAAGGAGGATTTAGTGCAGGGCTGCTGGATTGGACTGACTTAGTGTGAGCTGGGTGTTCCTAATAAACTGAAAACTGATGCAGACATGAAATGAGCTCACAACAAAACAAAGGAAAACTGTTGTCAGATGATCCATTCAAGGTCAGGTCCAGTATGGGTCAGATGGTCCATTCAAGGTCAGATCCAGTATGGGTCAGATGGTCCATTCAAGGTCAGATGGTCCAGTATCAGTCAGATGATCCATTCAAGGTCAGGTCCAGTATGGGTCAGATGGTCCAGTATGGGTCAGATGGTCCTGTCAAGGTCAGGTCCAGTATGGGTCAGATGGTCCAGTATGGGTCAGATGGTCCTTTCAAGGTCAGGTCCAGTATGGGTCAGATGGTCCAGTATGGGTCAGATGGTCCTGTCAGGTCAGGTCCAGTATGGGTCAATGGTCCATATGGTCATGGCCTGTCAAGGTCAGTCCTTGGGTCAGATTGGTCCAGTATGGGTCAGATGGTCCTTTCAAGGTCAGGTCCAGTATGGGTCAGATGGTCCATTCAAGGTCAGATGGTTCAGTATCAGTCAGATGATCCATTCAAGGTCAGGTCCAGTATGGGTCAGATGGTCCATTCAAGGTCAGATGGTTCAATATCAGTCAGATGATCCATTCAAGGTCAGATGGTCCAGTATGGGTCAGATGGTCCAGTATGGGTCAGATGGTCCTGTCAAGGTCAGGTCCAGTATGGGTCAGATGGTCCAGTATGGGTCAGATGGTCCTTTCAAGGTCAGGTCCAGTATGGGTCAGATGGTCCAGTATGGGTCAGATGGTCCTGTCAAGGTCAGGTCCAGTATGGGTCAGATGGTCCAGTATGGGTCAGATGGTCCTGTCAAGGTCAGGTCCAGTATGGGTCAGATGGTCCAGTATGGGTCAGATGGTCCTTTCAAGGTCAGGTCCAGTATGGGTCAGATGGTCCATTCAAGGTCAGATGGTTCAGTATCAGTCAGATGATCCATTCAAGGTCAGGTCCAGTATGGGTCAGATGGTCCATTCAAGGTCAGATGGTTCAATATCAGTCAGATGATCCATTCAAGGTCAGATGGTCCAGTATGGGTCAGATGGTCCTTTCAAGGTCAGGTCCAGTATGGGTCAGATGGTCCAGTATAGGTCAGATGGTCCATTCAAGGTCTAATGATCAGGATCAGCTGACTTCCCCTGGTTCCCCTGCTGCTCGTCGCCCTGACCCTGACTCATCCCACAGTAATAAACTGCTGAGTCGCTGAACTCGGAGCCGCGCAGCAGCAGAGACCCGTCGGTGGCGGCTGAGACTTTACTGGGCCGAACCCTGGAGCCATACTTCACACTGGAGCCGTCTGTAGGCCTGAAGGTAAGCAGCAGGTGGGGACGCTGTCCTGCTACCTTCCTGTACCAGCTGACCGTGGAGGAGGCGTTGATGTTGGTGGTGGAGTTGTCCAGCAGGGGGCAGTGCAGGGTGGCGTCCTCCCCGACTCTCACTTGTACGGTGGAGGCTGGCAGGTGTCCGGTGGCACAGAGCTCTATGCAGCAACCTGAGAAACAGTTCAAGTTAAAGTCAGAGATGGAGACAACCCGAATGGAAAAGTTCAGAAAAATCCAGTGGTTGACTAAACCAAACTAAACTGAACTGAACTAAACTACACTAAACTAAACTACACGAAACGAAACGAAACGAAACTAAAGTAAACTGAACTAAACCGAACGAAATGAAACAAACTAAACTAAACTGAACTAAAGTAAAGTAAAGTAAAGTGAACTAAACTAAAGTAAACTAAACTAAACTAAAGTAAACTAAACTAAACTAAAGTGAACGAAACTAAAGCGAACTATAATGAACTGAACTGAACTAAACTAAACTAAACTAAAGTAAACTAAAGTAAACTAAACTAAACTAAACTGAACTAAACTAAACTCAACTAAACTAAACTAAACTAAAGTAAACTAAACTAAAGTGAACTAAACTAAACTAAACTCAACTAAACTAAAGTAAACTAAACTAAACTAAAGTAAACTAAACTAAAGTAAACTAAACTAAAGTAAACTAAACTAAAGTAAACTAAACTAAACTAAACTAAACTAAACTAAAGTGAAACTAAAGTAAACTAAAGTAAACTAAACTCAACTCAACTAAAGTGAACTAAATTAAACTGAACTAAACTAAACTAAAGTGAACTAAAGGAAACTAAAGTAAACTAAAGTAAAGTAAACTAAACTAAACTAAACTAAACTAAAGTAAACTAAACTAAACTAAAGTGAACTAAAGTAAACTAAACTAAACTAAACTAAACTAAACTGAACTGAACTGAACTAAACTAAACTAAACTAAACTGAATTAAACTAAACTAAACTGAACTGAACTGAATTAAACTAAACTAAACTAAACTGAACTAAACTAAACTAAAGTAAACTATAGTGAACTAAAGTAAACTAAACTAAACTAAACTAAACTGAACTGAATTAAACTAAACTAAACTAAACTGAACTGAACTGAATTAAACTAAACTAAACT